>NC_133648.1:210724100-211024100 GCF_009905375.1 Apium graveolens
ATATTGGCCCAAATGGCCTGGAAGTTCCGCTAAGACGGTCCATTCCTTAGGAGTCCAGTGTTCGGTTGACAAGTAAATCCGACATGTTCTCCTCTACATGTAGAAAATGGTGGGGTTACACTACTACGACTAATCATCGTAAGTGGTCTTCCTGGCACGGCAAACTCCCGTAATGAGTTCATCATCCAGTAGGATATTTCTGCAACACTACCCGGAGCATTTCGGTCGAAAGGCTACGAATGGGTGGTTACCGAAGCATTGACAGGGTTAAGCAATTATAATGGTGTTTCCATCAAATGAAGTATCTCGTGACTTCATTTCATTCAATAATATTTCAAAGATTGGATCTATTCGAGTCTTAACTTGTGGTCTCATCTATGGGATGAACTTTCGAAACTATTTATACCTTGAATGGTGGTGGTTCAAGTAGTATTCGGAAAAGATATAAGTATATTGGAGTATCTTGTAACTTCATCTTTTCAACTTATATCCAGTTAATGATTATCTTATGAATGACAAAGATTTTCAGAAAAACGTTGAGACAAGGTTAGATATATGAGATCACTTTGCAACAATATTTTTATACAGTTATAAACTGGAACACTGTGTATATTATACATGTCAGAGGATTTTAAAAATTGTGAAAAGTATATATGTATATATATACTGAATACTTTACGACTTGGTCGCGTTAAGATATCAGCTTGGTTCATTTCTTCTTGACCAAGACTTTCATGAGTACTATGAGAATGCTCATATATTGTTTATTATTATACATATTATTTCGGTGGGCTTGTTGCTTGTAACACCCCCAGATCCGGGGTCAGGGATCCGGGTCGTCACGGTCTTTCTTTCCACAATATCACTTCACCTAATTAATAATAAATAACCTCATGCTGTGACCCCACACTAACACACACCACAACCTGTTATAGTCTCAGAGATGAAATTGAAATAAGTATAAGTCCTTGAATCCACAATTTAAAAGTTATTACAACCCAAATGATTACTTGATAAATTTATAGTTAATTGCCATTATCTGCCACAAGTTATAATTATACAATATTTGGTTCCCAAAAGTAGAATGCCTGATCTACCAATAGATCTACCTCTGCAGCTATAGCAGCTACAACATCAACGGAAAGATGCGGGACGCTTCCCACACGCTTGCGCGGGGTATGCTTGAGTCTGGCCATCTTTCCTAACTGTTGTTGTGTGATGAAGAAATGAAGCAAGGGTGAGCATTACAGATCGCAGGATAATATATAGTGTAAACAATAATGCAATTATCTAAATGGATAACTTACTAGAATCCTTTATCAAGTGTAAGTTAATTACTTACTGGATATAAGTTTTAAGGAAGATGAAGTTACCAATTACTTCACTATACTTATACCATTTTTAGAAATCTACTTGAACTATTATTGTTCAAAGTATAATAAGTTTCAAAAGTTCATCCCACAGATGAGACCACAAGTTAAGACTTGAATAGATTCAATCTTTGAAATATTTTTAAAGGAAATGAAGTTACGAGATACTTCATTCAATGGAAACTCCATTATAACTGTTTGACCCTGTCAATGCTTCGACAACCACCCATTCGTAGCCTTTCTATCGAAATGCTACGAGTAGTGTTGCAGAATTATCCAACTGGATGATGAACTCATTACGGGAGTTTGCCGCGCCAGGAAGACCACTTACGATGATCAGTCGTAGTAGTGCAACCCCACCATTTTCTACATGTAGAGGAGAACCTGTCGGATTTACTTGTCAACCGAACACTGGACTCCTAAGGAATGTACCGTCTTAGCGGAACTTCCAGGCAATTTGGGCCAATATAATAAGGCTGGGCCGGTGCCACTCGACCACTTATGCCACTCCTAGTTCAGATGAAATCCATGACTCTGAAACGTAAAGCTCGTCCCCCCTTTCCCCAAGTAGAAACTTGTTGATACGGCTCCACCAAGAAGTCGTATCTAGTTGGAAAGGAAAACTCACCAATATTTCCCAGACGATGCCTGTTAATGGATTAACTTGTTCCAAGAATTTTACTTCCCGAGTGTTGGGTAAGTAATCAAAAACTCTTTTATCAAAACAACAACCTTGTTGCGAATATAAAACACACCACAGAGCCGGATCCCTCAGGTTTTGAGCGAATATTTAAATCCCCTTTGAAAGGAAGATCTTAAATATATAAAAAAAATGAGTTTTGGGGTCCGCTCTAACTTTTAAAATCATTTTGAAGGCTCGCAAACATTTTTAAGAATGTTTGGAGTAGTGTTGATTTAATGAAATAAATCAGTCCCAATTATTAGCAAATATATGAATATTATTATTTAAATAATATTCTCATAAAGAATAATCTTTATAAAAATAATTGAAGTAGAAGTTTTAAAACTTATACTTGCAATGAATATTAAATAACCAAAGATATACTTATACAAAAGTACTATCTTTATTTGAATAATCAAAAGTAAGTTTGATTATCGACACATTATTCTTTAATAAAATTAAGAATAATATTTAGTAAATAATCGGAGTCATAAGTCCTCGAATGAATATTCAAATAATAATATTCATTAATAAATTAAACGGGGTCATAAGCCCTCGAATGAATATTCAAAATAATATTCAATAATAAAATAAACGGGGTCATAAGCCCTCGAATGAATATTCAAAATAATATTCAATAATAAAATAAACGGGGTCATAAGCCCTCGAATGAATATTCAAAATAATATTCATTAATAAAATAAGGTTATCAAATAAACCTTATTTGATTCATAGTTTTTAAAAACTATTCATATATATATATATATATTATACTCGGAAGCATCGACTCCCGGTTTGAGAAAAATGTTCACCTTTGGGTCCCCTATACTAAGGGTATATGCAAATTACCGCTTATCTCTAGCATAGGTATTATCAACTAAATCAACAGATATATGTATCAAGATTACGAAACAGGCATGCATATATACCATATCACATGCTACAATATATCGCAAGAATTTGCTAAATAACCATTATGCATCTATCACAAGATAATGCATGCACAAATGTATACATCACAACAACAGTATAATGGATAGAAAACTTGCCTTAGCGACTGGGGGTTACAAATGGCTTGGGACGAGTCTGGTAACCTATAAACAACATATAAGTTGTAATTAAACCAAAGTCACTTATACATCTAAACTTTAACCAATTTAGACTCTAACGCTCGCTTTGCGCTTACTGATTCTCCTAAGTCGCTCGAGTACCCTCGGCTCCACCATTTTTAATAAATTAACCATTAAGAGTTTTAAGGCGATTCTTTCGCGAGTGTCTTACCAACTGCCTAATACACTTTACATAAATGTTTCATATTCCAATTAGTCCTTTTAGGTCTTTAACCTATATTTCAAAGTAAGGCAAGGGGTAATGGTTCGTTCGCGAAACGCCATTCCTTAAAACGGTCGTTTCTCCTAAACCGTACATCGAAATCAAACGAACTACATATCAAAACGAAGCTCGTAACATGAACTATCTAATAATGGCAATGGTCAAAACCTAGCAGTGAGTTCACGGGTCCTAATGTTAAGAACAAAAACAGTCTAAAGTAAATCGGACAGTACGACGACTATGTTTACGCGATTACCCAACTTTATACCACTCCAAATCAACCCACAATCAACCCACAATCACAACCCAATCAAAAATCCATCCATACTTCACCATAACAGCCCCAACAAATCAACATTAACAATTTATACTATTCTCAAACATGAATTTAAACTATACTTAAGTTCATTAATCAATACTCCAAGAATTACAACTCCAAAACACTACAACACCAACAATCCTCTACATTCACAACAAACAAGCCTCTCATGAACTATAACAACAAAACTAAACCTAATACTCAAGTAAAGTTAGGGTTTGGAGGGGTTATACCTTCCTTGGAGAGTGGAGAATCAAGTAATTAGCTTGGAGTCACCTTAAAAGTCCTTATCCAAGCTTAATCTAAACAAAAACTCAAGAACAAAAATTTTAGTTCTTGAAAAACACTATTCACCATCTTCTTCCATGAGTTTTAGGAAGAGATTATAAATGATTTAGGAGCTCAAACTTATAAGATAGCTATATCTATGCATAAGGAGTCTTAGATAATTACCTTGCTAATTAACGAAGCTTGGAACTAAGATTTTGAATTTCTTGCTTTGAAGAAGAAGAAAAAGCCGAGAGCTTTGATGAAGAATGGTGAGATAGCTTTTTGTTTTTGGTGAAAATGAAATGTTTTGGATTGGTTGGTTGTTTTTTTGATTTGTTTTGTTTTATTACCTTTTTACCATGGTAACTTTTGTGTGGTTCTAAATCAACCAACAACACACTTTGCTTGGTCATGCTTATGTCACCATGTGATGTCACCCTCCCACCTTTGTCCTCTTCTTATTGGTTTGATGACATCATCCCCACTAATCTCTTTGATTAGCTCCTAATTACTTGGCTAATGACCGCTGATCTGTTATACGGTTCGCTTAACTTTCATTTTCGTTTATCGCTTGAGGGATCATACCCGGGATCTTATTACTTGGGTTTCCTTAACCTATCTCAATACATTATATTCCTTTTATGATCCTCTCTTATAATCCTTGAATTTAAATCCTTTTTACCCTGTTACCTTATACTCAATTCTTTCGGTATCTGGTGGATTTTCGGGAAAAACTCAAAGTGTTCGAATTTGGATTCTGACGATCTTTACATACACTTATATATCATATAGAGTGCTAATAAGATCTCAGAATAACAATAAAAGAACCCCTACATAGTGTGGCATGAAAAGTTTTCTTATTCAGCACTATCAGCAAAAACACTATTCATAAGGGTTACAAAATGTTCAAAATTTTGGGGTTATTACAGTCTCCCCTCCTTAAAAGGATTCCGTCCCGGAATCAAATAGAAAACAAATGGGGGTACTTTTCTAGCATTGCGCTCTCTAGTTCCCAAGTTGATTCTTCCACATTATAATTCTGCCATAGCACTCTGACTAGCTTGATCACTTTGTTCCGAAGCACCTGCTCCTTCTTATCCATAATCTTTACTGGTTTCTCCACGTAAGTCAGATCTGGTTGCATATCCACATGCTCGTGCTCCACTATGTGTCTAGCATCCCGATGATACTTCTTTAGCATTGACACATGGAATACATTTTGAACTTGTTGTAGGTTCGGGGGTAAGGCTAGCTCGTAAGCCAACTTCCCAATCCGTTTTAGTATCTCAAAAGGTCCAATGTATCTTGGGCTTAGTTTTTCTTTCTTTCCGAATCTCATTAACCCCTTCCAAGGGGATACTTTTAGTAGTACTAAGTCCCCTACTCCATACTCCTTGTCCTTTCGGGATAGGTTTGCATATTTCTTCTGTCTGTCTTGGGCTGCTACCAGCCGTCCTCTGATGAGATCCACTATGTCTTTGGTCCTTTGGACCACTTCGGGTCCGAGCATCTTCCGCTCTCCTACTTCATCCCAGTATAAGGGAGATCGACACCTTCTTCCGTACAGGGCCTCATAAGGCGGCATTCCGATGCTAGCATGAAAGCTATTGTTATAAGAAAACTCGATCAACGGCAAGTGATCATCCCAACTTCCTTTAAAGTCTATTGCACAGACTCTCAACATATCCTCTACTATCTGGATGGTCCTTTCACTCTGCCCATCCGTCTAGGGATGGTACGCGGTACTCATATTTAACTTGGTCCCCGCACATTCTTGAAAGCTCCTCCAAAATCTGGAGTTGAACCTGGGGTCTCGGTCTGAGACAATGGACGCTGGGACTCCATATCGCGTCATTATTTCCTTAAGGTAAATGTCCACCAGTCTATCGACTGTGTATCTTTCATTGATAGGAATAAAATGAGCTGACTTTGTCAGTCGGTCTGTAATCACCCATATGGCATCATGGTTGGCTTTCGTCCTTGGTAAACCGACAACAAAATCCATGGCTATATGTTCCCATTTCCATTCGGGAATCTCCAGGGGTCGTAAAAGTCCATTGGGTCTCTGGTGCTCTGCCTTTACTCTTTGTCAAGTCAAACATTTGTTTACCTATTATGCTACGTCCCTCTTCATGTTGGGCCACCAGTAATATTCCTTCAAATCCCTATACATCTTGGTGCTTCCCGGGTGAATGGAATACCTTGAACTATGGCTTTCATCCAAAATCTCATCTTTAAGCTCTTGAACGTTCGAAACCCAAATCCGGTAGGAGTACCTCATTATCCCGTTATCATCTTTCTCAGTATGGATCTCTTCTCCAATCATTGACTCTCTGCCTTCATTCATTATTTTCTCTTGGCACAATCTGATCTTTTCCAATAACTCTGGCTGCATCGAGATCTCAAACAGCTTTTCAGTTCCGGTTCTGGTTACCTTTACTTCTATTTCCATTCTCTCGAAATCGTTTATCAATTCTTCCGAAGTCATTATCATTCTGAGTCTTTCCTTCCTACTAAGGGCATCAACCACCACATTGGCTTTCACCGGATGATAGAGAATCTCACAATCATAGTCCTTGATTAGCTCTAACCATCTCCTCTGGCACATGTTGAGCTCTTTCTGCGTAAATATGTACTTGAGGCTCTTATTGTGTGTGAAAATCTCGCACTTCTCTCTATACAAGTAGTGCCTCCAAATTTTTAGGGCAAAAACTATTGCTGTGAGCTCAAGGTCATGAGTAGGATATCTAATCTCGTATTCCTTCAGTTGTCTCGACGCATACGCAATCACTTTACCATGCTGCATAAGCACACACCCTAATCCTTTGTGCGACGCGTCACTATATATCACAAAATCTCCTTTTTCGTCTGGCAATGCCAACACCGGGGCCGTTACCAACCTTTTCTTTAATTCCTGAAAACTGTTCTCGCATTTCTCCGTCCATTCAAACTTCTCTGTCTTACGAGTAAGTCGTGTCAAAGGGGCTGCGATCTTCGCAAATTCCTATACAAATCTACGATAGTAGCCGGCCAATCCTATAAAACTCCTTACCTCTGTGGGTGTGGTTGGCCTTTCCCAATTTGAGACCGCTTCTATCTTGGAGGGGTCGACCAATACTCCTTCTTTATTGATCACATGTCCTAAAAACTGTACTTCATTCCGCCAGAATTCACACTTCGAGAATTTGGCATATAACTGTTCCTCTCTGAGTATTCCTAGAGCTATCCTCAAATACTCTGCATGTTCTGCGTCAGCCCTTGAGTAGATTAAAATATCATCGATAAAAACTATCACACACTTGTCCAAGTACTTCTTAAATACTCTGTTCACTAAATCCATAAAAGCCGCTAGGGCGTTGGTTAATCCAAAGGACATTACCAAGAACTCATAGTGCCCATACCTGGTACGGAACGTAGTCTTGGGAATATCTTCGGGTTTAATCTTTAGTTGGTGATATCCAGTTCTCAGGTCAATCTTGGAAAAATAAACAGCATCCTTTAGCTGGTCGAACAGATCGTCTATTCTAGGTAACGGGTACCTGTTCTTTATGGTTAGCTTGTTCAACTCTCGATAGTCGATGCACAGCCTCATGCTCCCATCTTTCTTCTTAACAAATAACATTGGTGCTCCCCACGGAGACACACTGGGTCTTATCATACCCTTATCCAAGAGTTCCTGCAATTGGGTAGCTAATTCCTTCATTTCTAACGGGGCTAACTGGTAAGGTGCTTTTGAAACTGGCGCCGTCCCTGGGGCCCACTCAATAGCAAATTCAATCACTCTATCGGGTGGTAATCCCGGAAGGTCTTGTGGGAATACATCTTCAAATTCGTTGACTACCGGAATATCTTGTAAGTTGGGCACCTCCTTCTACGTGTCCACCACATAGGCTAGGTAAGCCTCATTTCCTTTTCGTAGCATCCTTTTGGCCTGGGCCATAGTCAAAAATTTCTGCGTCTGCCTCTTTCCTCTAAATAGGACTTCTTTCTTTCCTGGGATATTCAACTTAACTTTCTTCCCCTTACAGTCTATCTGGGCATCATTGCTAGATAGCCAGTCCATTCCCAAACTTACATCAAACTCCCCTAATTTAAAAGGAAGCAGATCAACACTAAAAGTATGTTCCCCTATGCCTAACTCACAGGTGGGGTGAATCTGGTTAACAGGAATAATTTCATGATTGGCTATTTCTACTTGTAAGGGTTCTATCAAGGGTTCAGCCTTAAGTCTTAATTTACGTGCAAGGTCCTTTGATATAAAAGATTTAGTTGCTCCCGAATCAAATAAAACGTTTGCACTGACTGAATTTAGAGAAAGGGTACCTGCTATCACATCTGAGTCTTTCATAGCATCCTGGACTGTTATGTTGAAAGTCCTTGCAGTAGGTGGCTTATTGGAGGCAGCCCTGCTGGCTCCTGAAGCTGCTGGTTTGTTCATTGGGCATTCCGTCTTCCAATGACCCGGGCATCTACACTGATGACAAGTGGTGGTTGGAATGACGGCAGGGGCTGACGAAGGGCATTTGTGGGAATAGTGGCCCACTTGCCCACACTTAAAGCAGGTTACTGGATTTCCCTTACATTCCCCAGAATGCATCCTTCCACAAGTGTTACAGGCTGGCAATGGGGGTCGAGACTGGTTGGAATAGGACATTCTTGATTTATGGCTGCTCTGGCTCATATTCACACTCATTGGCCGCTTAAACCCAGTGTTCTTTCCTGGTAGGGACACTGCTCCTCGATTAAATCTAGTTGGGAAGCTCCTTCCTGCGGAACCTCCACCCATGCTCATACTTTTCCTCTTTATTCCCTTCTTTTCTCTTTCCTTCTGTATCTGTTCGCTTCCGGCTTCTACAATTGTTGCCTTTTGCACCAGAGTGGCATAATCAGTAAGCTCAAGCATTGCCACCCTATTCTGAATTCACGGTTTCAGTCCCTGCTGAAACCTCCTAGCTTTCTTTTCCTCGGTGCTCACAAACTCCGGCAAAAACCTTGATAACTCAGTAAATTTCGCTTCGTACTCTACTACAGATAAGTTATTCTGCTTTAGCTCCAAGAACTTGAGCTCCATCTGGTTTTCCATAAACCTCGGGAAATATTTTCCCAGAAACAACTGACTGAATCTCTCCCAGGTTATAATAACATCTGTCTCCATGTTTTTCTTGGCCTCCCACCAGTAGTTAGCCTCTCCTTTCAGAAGGTAGGTAGCAAATACAGTCTTCTGTGCCTCCTCGATACTGAGAATCTCAAAGGATTTCTCCATTTCCTTTAACCATGCCCTTGCCTCAACTGGGTCGGCTGATCCGTGGAACTCGGGGGGTTAAGGGACTTAAAAGCCCTGAAAGAGTTTGCCACATCATTGTTATTTCCTTGAGGGGGTGGGTTGGGTTGACGTTCCAAGTTCTGCCTTAGTAGTTGCATGAACTGGCCCATGGGATCCATGCCTGGGTTTGGTACTGGTTGCTCAACCTCAGTTTCTCCTTCTTCAGCCTCTATCTCAAATCCCTCAACATCATATGTTTCCTCCTCCTCTTCATACAGGGAGTCATCCTGTTCAACATAATCCTCATCTTCTTCTTCACTGTGTTCCTGATTCCTATCGTCCTGGTTATGGCTTCCCTGGTCCTCAGATCCAGGGTTCTCCCTAGTTCCAATCTTTCTTGGCGGCATGATACTGATAATAAAAAAATTTATTGGGAAATTCAACGTTAGGTCACAATCATACACAATATTGTGCCTTGCACAGTTCTATAATGGGGAGAATGTATCTCGCAATTCTATTATTTTATGACAGTTCTAATAAGAAGTGCAGTAATAATAATGATAAAAATAGTGATCTCGTCACTAAGGAACTGAACTGAAAGGAAACAAATATATACATAATGCAAGAAATACATAGTTTGATCTGGTCAAAAGTACAACAGTGCTACAGCCATCTGCCTCAAAAGTGATACACAAGAGTCTATCTGTCTAGTCAGAAAAAGGGATGCTATATACAAGTCAACTATCCCGGAAAATTGGCTCTTACTAAGGCCTCGACTAACGAGACAACTAGACTATCCCATCATCAGTCCTGAATCACACACCGGAGCGGGTCAGCTCCCATACCCTTTACATCACATGACGGAAGATATAGTCGGCCTTCCGCCTGGAGATCCTACCATGCCTGTCCCCCTGGAGCGATCGGAGTCTCGCTCGGGACGTGAGCTCGATCCCCATCAACTCCCTCTTCAAGGATCGGGGTATAGCAGCCCTAGTCTCATAAGCTCGGATACGCCTACCCGCCCTCTCCGCATCCAACTCCCTCCTGGCCTCATCCAGCCGGGCCTCAGCAACAGCCACTCGGGTCCTCAGTACATCTTGAACATAGCCGTGGGCTAACAAAGACTGCCTATGGGCAGGGTCGAGAGGTGGTGAATCCGGAGCCGCTGGGGGTGCCTCCTCGGTCTGCCTAGGCTCGGGAGTATGGGTCTCTGAGCTGTCATCATATGGGCTCTAGGATAGTGGTGGAGGGGTAGGAGCTCTGACCACCGGGAGTGTGGGTAAAGGGGTACCAGTGTACACTACCATAGCTCCGACACGCTCCTCAGCTACTGGGACCTCATCCGGGTCCTCCTCATCTAAAATAGCAATGACCTCTGTCTCTGACTCCTCTGAGGGGTCCTCCGCATCCTCCTCCATCTCAGGCTCCTCCTGATCCTCGACATCTAGCAGCGCCTCATCATGCTCACGCTCGAACATCTCAGGGTCCTCTATCTCATGTGCCTACACATTAAACGAGCTAAGTTACTATCATGATACTTATAAGGGTTCCCGTAAGGGTTTTAACTATCAGCGCTACTTTAAGTAGTCCGACCATGAACTTGGCAAGAGTTCTTATTATCTTTGTGAGTTTATTATTATATCGTCGCATCATCTCTGAGGTTTATAACGCTTAGCTCTGATACCATTTCTGTAACACCCCCAGATCCAGGGTCAGGGATCCGGGTCGTCACGGTCTTTCTTTCCACAATATCACTTCACCTAATTAATAATAAATAACCTCATGCTGTGACCCCACACTAACACACACTACAACCCGTTATAGTCTCAGAGATGAAATTGAAATAAGTACAAGTCATTGAATCCACAATTTAAAAGTTATTACAACCCAAATGATTACTTGATAAATTTACAGTTAATTGCCATTATCTGCCACAAGTTATAATTATACAATATTTGGTTCCCAAAAGTAGAATGCCTGATCTACCAATAGATCTACCTCTGCAGCTATAGCAGCTACAACATCAACGGGAAGACGCGGGACGCTTCCCACGCGCTTGCGCTGGGTCTGCTTGAGTCTGGCCATCTTTCCTAACTGTTGTTGTATGATGAAGAAATGAAGCAAGAGTGAGCATTACAGCTCGCAAGATAATATATAGTGTAAACAATAATGCAAGTATCTAAATGGATAACTTACTAGAATCCTTTATCAAGTGTAAGGTAATTACTTACCGGATATAAGTTTTAAGGAAGATGAAGTTACCAATTACTTCACTATACTTATACCATTTTTAGAAATCTACTTGAACTATTACTGTTCAAAGTATAATAAGTTTCAAAAGGTCATCCCATAGATGAGACCACAAGTTAAGACTTGAATAGATTCAATCTTTGAAATATTTTTAAAGGAAATGAAGTTACGAGATACTTCATTCAATGGAAACACCATTATAACTGTTTGACCCTGTCAATGCTTCGTCAACCACCCATTCGTAGCCTTTCGATCGAAATGCTACTAGTAGTGTTGCAGAATTATCCAATTGGATGATGAACTCATTATGCGAGTTTTCCGCGCCAGGAAGACCACTTACGATGATCAGTCGTAGTAGTGCAACCCCACCATTTTCTACATGTAGAGGAGAACCTGTCGGATTTACTTGTCAACCGAACACTGGACTCCTAAGGAATGTACCGTCTTAGCGGAACTTCCAGGCCATTTGGGCCAATATAATAAGGCTGGGCCGATGCCACTCGACCACTTACGCCACTCATAGTTCAGATGAAATCCAAGACTCTGAAACGTAAAGTTCGTCCCCCCTTTCCCCAAGTAGAAACTTGTTGATACGGCTCTACCAAGAAATCGTATCTAGTTGGAAAGGAAAACTCACCAATATTTCCCAGGCGATGCCTGTTAATGGATTAACTTGTTCCAAGAATTTTACTTCCCGAGTGTTGGGTAAGTAATCAAAAACTCTTTTATCAAAACAGCAACCTTGTTGCGAATATAAAACACACCACAGAGCCGAATCCCTCAGGTTTTGAGCGAATATTTAAATCCCCTTTGAAAGGAAGATCTTAAATATATAAAAAAATGAGTTTTGGGGTCCGCTCTAACTTTTAAAATCATTTTGAAGGCTCGCAAACATTTTTAAGAATGTTTGGAGTAGTGCTGATTTAATGAAATAAATTAGTCCCAATTATTAGGAAATATCTGAATATTATTATTTAAATAATATTCTCATAAAGAATAATCTTTATAAAAATAATTGAAGTAGAAGTTTTAAAACTTATACTTGCAATGAATATTAAATAACCAAAGATATACTTATACAAAAGTACTATCTTTATTTGAATAATCAAAAGTAAGTTTGATTATCGACACATTATTCTTTAATAAAATTAAGAATAATAATTAGTAAATAATCGGAGTCATAAGTTCTCGAATGAATATTCAAATAATAATATTCGTTAATAAATTAAGCGGAGTCATAAGTCCTCGAATGAATATTTAAAATAATATTCAATAATAAAATAAACGGGGTATTAAGCCCTCGAATGAATATTCAAAATAATATTCAATAATAAAATAAACGGGGTCATAAGCCCTCGAATGAATATTCAAAATAATATTCAATAATAAAATAAACGGGGTCATAAGCCCTCGAATGAATATTCAAAATAATATTCAATAATATAATAAACGGGGTCATAAGCCCTCGAATGAATATTCAAAATAATATTCATTAATAAAATAAGGTTATCGAATAAACCTTATTTGTTTCATAGTTTTTAAAAACTATTCATATATATATATATATATAATACTCGGAAGCATCGACTCCCGGTTTTGGAAAAATGTTCACCATTGGGTCCCCTATACTAAGGGTATATGCAAATTACCGCTTATCTCTAGCATAGGTATTATCAACTGAATCAACAGATATATGTATCAAGATTACGAAACAGGCATGCATATATACCATATCATATGCTACAATATATCGCAAGAATTTTCTAAATAACCATTATGCATCTATCACAAGATAATGCATGCACAAATGTATACATCACAACAATAGTATAACGGATAGAAAACTTGCATGAGCGACTGGGGGTTACAAATGGCTTGGGACGAGTCTGGTAACCTATAAACAACATATAAGTTGGAATTAAACCAAAGTCACTTATAAATCTATACTTTAACCAATTTAGACTCTAACGCTCGCTTTGCGCTTACTGATTCTCCTAAGTCGCTCGAGTACCTCGGCTCCACCATTTTTAATAATTTAAGCATTAAGAGTTTTAAGGCGATTCTTTCGCGAGTGTCTTACCAACTGCCTAATATACTTTACATAAATGTTTCATATTCCAATTAGTCCTTTTAGGTCTTTAACCTATGTTTCAAAGTAAGGCGAGGGGTAATGGTTCGTTCGCGAAACGCCGTTACTTAAAACGGTCGTTTCTCCTAAATCGTACATCGGAATCAAACGAACTACATATCAAAACGAAGCTCGTAACATGAACTATCTGATCATGGCAATGGTCAAAACCTAGCAGTGAGTTCACGGCTCCTAATATTAAGAGCAAAAACAGTCTAAAGTAAATCGGACATTACGACGGCTATGTTTACGCGATTACCCAACTTTATACTACTCCAAATCAACCCACAATCAACCCACAATCACAACCCAATCAAAACTCCATCCATAATTCACCATAACAGCCCCAACAACTCAAAACAATTTATACTATTCTCAAACATGAATTTAAACTATACTTAAGTTCATTAATCAATACTCCAAGAATTACAACTCCAAAACATTACAACACCAACTATCCTCTACATTCACAACAAACAAGCCTCTCATGAACTATAACAACAAAACTAAACCTAATACTCAAGTAAAGTTAGGGTTTGGAGGGGTTATACCTTCCTTGGAGAGTGGAGAATTAAGTAATTAGCTTGGAGTCACCCTTAAAAGTCCTTATCCAAGCTTAATCTAAACAAAAACTCAAGAACAAAAATTTTAGTTCTTGAAAAACACTCTTCACCATCTTCTTCCATGATTTTTAGGAAGAGATTGTGAATGATTTAGGAGCTCAAACTTATAGGATAGCTATATCTATGCATAAGGAGTCTTAGATAATTACCTTGCTAATTAACAAAGCTTGGAACTAAGATTTTGAATTTCTTGCTTTGAAGAAGAAGAAAAAGCCGAGAGCTTTGATGAAGAATGGTGAGATAGCTTTTTGTTTTTGGTGAAAATGAAATGTTTTGGATTGGTTGGTTGTTTTTTTTGATTTTTTTTGTTTTATTACCTTTTTACCATGGTAACTTTTGTGTGGTTCTAAATCAACCAACAATACACTTTGCTTGGTCATGCTTATGTCACCATGTGATGTCACCCTCCCACCTTTGTCCTCTTCTTATTGATTTGATGACATCATCCCCACTAATCTCTTTGATTAGCTTCTAATTACTTGGCTAATGACCGCGGATCTGTTATACGGTTCGCTTAACTTTCATTTTCGTTTATCGCTTGAGGGATCATACCCGGGATCTTATTACTTGGGTTTCCTTAACCTTTATCAATACATTATATTCCTTTTATGATCCTCTCTTATAATCCTTGAATTTAAATCCTTTTTACCCTGTTACCTTATACTCAATTCTTTCGGTATCTGGTGGATTTTCGGGAAAAACTCAAAGTGTTCGAATTTGGATTCTGACGATTTTTACATACACTTATATATCATATAGAGTGTTAATAAGATCTCAGAATAACAATAAAAGAACCCCTACATAGTGTGGCATGAAAAGTTTTCTTATTCAGCACTATCAGCAAAAACACTATTCATAAGGGTTACAAAAAGTTCAAAATTTTGGGGTTATTACATTGCTCACCCTTGCTTTCGTCTTTCATCATACAACAACAGATAGAAAAGATGAACACGACCAAGCTTCCAATTCGCTAGCTGTTAGGAAACGTTCCGCAGTTTTCTGGAAGCGTTGATGCCGCTGTAGCTGAGGTAGAAATTACCAATAGGCTAGACTTTCAACTTCTGATGTACCAGACTTATGTATCTATATGAATTGTAATAATGGCAAAGAAATGTAAATTTATTCAGAAACCCTTTTAAGGTGTAACGGTTTATAATTGTAAAATAAAATGACATGTGCTATTTTTGGTATTCATCTCTGAGACTATAACTTGTGGTGTGTGTGTGTATATTGTGGGGTCACAGTACTCAGTAGTTGGTTGACTGTTAAGATTAAGTATTGATAAGGGAAATGGAACTTGTGACAACCCGAATCCCCGACCCCGGATTTGGGGGTGTTACAGTGCAGACTCACTACTGGTTGGTTTTACAACTACATTTTGTTGAGAGGATGCAGAGGTGGCTATAGTGTTCAGCTCAGTTTGTTTACTCCTTTTGGATCTCTTGACCAAGGGTGACTCTTTTTCAGCTATGTCCTCACTACTCGTAGTTATTACAATTAAGGTTGCCCCATTTCTCTTCTTTTCACTTACCTCATCCTTTTGAGAAGATAAAGTAGTTGGGTGCCTAGCTTCTAAAGGTATTAAAAGAATGGTTGCAGCTTGGGAAGATCCCTGTTGGTGTTCCTGTACTTGTACTTCCACAGGTTCAGGGATCATAGCTGAGCTAGATTGTATATTAGATCTCATGTTAGGCATAGGATAAGGGTAAGTCCTAAACCTCTCCAACATAAATGGAGTAATTTTCAGACTTACATTTACCTTATTCTTTGTAGTAAGTGAGCAAAATATTATCTTACAATTGCCTATTTTTGTGTTATCTATTCCATTCAGTAAGTGTATGTCTGCTACTTTATGATTTAAAGTGGACATAATAAATCTAGGAAATAAAATTTCCTTACCTCCAGCTGACACGGGCATTGTTATCCTAGTTGTGAGATCTTCCAGGATCAACAGACCAAAATTCAAGTGTCTCTTGTGGGCAATTGAATACAACAAATTTTGCACAACACTTGATATGTTGTCATATCCTGTTTTTCTGCAAGTAAAGGCCCTTACCACAGAGTCAAAGATGAAAGACCACCCCTTCCTCAGATTGGTCCTGTTTAAGCTTGACAGGTTGATTCTCCCACCATAGTTGATGAAGTCCATGAACTCAGTTAGTTCATCAGGAGTTGGTACCTCCACCAGATTCTCAGTTGGCAGCCCCAAAGCTCTATTCACATCTTTGTCATTGAATTCTATTAGTTGGCCTCCAATTGTGCATGTTACTACCATAGAGAGAGAGTTGTTGTTTACATCAGTTCTTACTATAGCTGTAGTCCAGAATTCATGCAACACATCTAGATACAGTACTGGATTTGCAGTCAAAGCACCTGCAATATAAGATTCATCCAGCAGTTTCACAAACCCCCTGAAACTATCAAGGGATAGGTTTGCATCAGTAAAAGCAAGATAATTGGTTCCTTTCTCTGGGATAGATGTTCTTGTAACATACAAAGCCATTGTTGATTAATGAGAATGAGTGGGTAAGAAAAATTTATGAGAAAGGATGAAAAACGAGAGAGAAATCGGTTCTGGATTTAAATCTAGGTCACTTTAGATCTCGAAAGTTGTAAGTAGGTGTGTGTATCGAGAAGTCAGGGTATTTATAGTAAAAGTAGATGACTTGTCGAGAACTCAAAAATAGACATTTGGAGTTTGCTTGCCGAGAAGTCATTTTTAAGAGTTGAAATACATATCGAGAAGTCATTTTAAATAATTCTTTTAGAGAACTCAAAAATTACTTATCGAGATGTCAAATAAATACCCAGTTCGTCCAAAAAGTGGACTGAATTAATTTCAACTTTTATTTGAATAAATTCAAAATAAAATTAGAATAAATTTTCCAAGAGTATTTTACCAAAATAATTTATTAATGTAATTTATCTCAGTTCTGAGTTATTGATAAGTCAAGAATTGTACTTGTAGAGAACCCTATGAATAAACACTACTAGAGAACTCTACAAGGACCTATCGATATGTCATTTTTAAGCCTATCGAGAAGTCACTCGAGAAGTCAGTAAGTTGACTTATCGAGGACTCACTCGAGAAGTCCTAAAATGACTTGTCGAGAAGTCAATTTTGACTTATCGAGAACTCAGTTTTATATATACTTTTAGTTTTTGTAATTCTGCCTTGTGCTAATTTTACATACTAAGAATGTAAATTAACAGCTGAGCAGTTTACTTAGAATTTGAAAAATTCCAAGTTGAATTTGAATTTGAAAAACAAATGTACAGTGAATTCTGAAATATTTATAATTTATATTTCAGTTAATTTCCAATTAAATTAAATTAATTTTGATTTACTAGATTAATCTACTGCAAAACATTAGCTGAGTTCTTGCCTTAGGATGAAGAACTATTTCACCTACAAATCTAGTGAAAGTTGCTTCAATCGAAGGTTTAGTAAAAATGTCAGCTAATTGTTTTTCTGTTGGTACAAAGAAAAAATGAGCTCAATGGTATAGTTTGTAATATATTCTCTAATAAAATGGTACCTTACATCAATGTGCTTTGTCCTAGAATGATTAACTGGATTAGCCACTATAGATATAGCACTAGTATTGTTACACATAATAGGAATTTTGTGTAACACTAGGACATAATCCATTAGCTGATTTCTAATCCAAAGCACTTGAGCACAACAACTTCCTGCAGCTATGTAGTCAGCTACAGCTGTAGAAGTTGATATATATTGTTGTTTCTTGCTATACCAGGATACAAGTCTTTGTCCAAGAAATTTACAGCTTTCACTGGTACTCTTTCTATTAACCCTGCATCCAGCAAAATCTGCATCTGTGTAACCAACAGCTCCAAAACTAGTTCCCTTAAGATACCATAATCCCAAGTTTGGAGTTTCTTTTAAATATCTGAAGATCCTTTTTATATCCATCAAATGTAATTCTTTTGGATTGGCTTGAAATCTTCCCATCAGAATCACTATCAATGTTGAGGTTTTCAAATGCAAGGGCTTCAGCTCCATTATCATCAAGGCATTCCAAGCATGGATACTTGTCATCATCGAAAGTCACATATGTGTTCTCCATAATATTCTTTTTGATTAATCACATAAACTTTATAGGCTGTTCTTTCCAGTGAATATCCCAGAAAAATTGCTTCAAAAACCTTTGAGTCTAATTTTCCATATTCAGAGTTGTCTTTCAAAAGGTAACACTTGCTTCCAAACACATGATTATGCTTCATAGTAGGCTTTCTTTTAGACATGATTGAGGTGTTCTAGCAGCTGAGAATTCTTGAACAATGACTTTGCCTTTGCAGAATTCACTCAATGTTGCATTTCTGAATTTTGTTCCACTGTCACTTCTCAATCTTTTCACACAATTGTAATCTTTAGTTTGTTTTTCTATCTTCTTGATGTGCTCAATTATGATATATGGAGTTTCATCTTCAAAGTTCATAAGCTCTACCCAAGTGTATCTTGTGAAATCATCCATCATCACCAGTACATATTTGTTCCTTGAAATTGATAAGACATTTACTGGCCCAAACAAGTCCATATGACTTAGTTACAAAAGAGTACTTATAGAATTCACATTTTTTGACTTGTGACTTGATCTCTTCATTTTTCCTCTCTGACAAGCTTTACACACTTCAATACGAGCAAACTCCAGCTTAGGCATATCCCTTACCAACTCCTTTTTGACCAAGGTGTTAGTTTCCTTGAAATTCAGGTGAGACAGCTTTTTATGCCAGAGCTTGCTTTGTTCTTCTGATGACTTGGTGTAGAAGCGACAAACACCATCCTTATTTGTTGAGTCAAAATCTGCAACAAACAAGCTACCTTTCCTTGCTCATTTCAGAGCAACTTCACCAGTTTTCTTGCTGATAAAAGTGCATTCTTCTTTGTTGAATAAGGCTTCAAAGCCTTTGTTTGAAAATTGGCTAACACTGAGAAGATTCACTTCACGACCAGCTACTAGTGCTACAACATCAATGACAACATTTTCAGAAACAATCTTGCCGTATCCCATTGTGAATCCTTCGTTGTTGTCTCCAAAGTTCACCAAGGGGCCAACTTTCTCCTTAAACTGTGATATCATGGCTTTATCACATGTCATATGCTTGGAACATCCACTGTCTAAGATCCATATGACTTTCTTCACTTGGCCCTGCACACAATAAGTTTCAAGTGTGTTTAACAACCCAAATAGTGTTGGGTACTTTCTTCTTGTTAACTGAATTAGCAGAAGTAGAATGAGTAGTTTTAGATAAAATAGAGTTCAATGACTATTATGCATTTTCCCTATCTGATGTAGACCCAATTTTTGTTTCTTTAAGGTCTACTCTCAGTTTGTGGCAACTCTTCATCACTTTCAAGTTGCAAGGGATGCAGTCAAACTTGTCAGATAATGAGTAGGGATCATTTGAATCTGCTTCATTGTATTTGCAAGCTCCTTCAGTTGGCTTGCCAATAACCTTTTTACAAAGGTGAGTTAGATGATTTACAGAGCCACATTTTCACACTTCTTTCTAGGAGCATCTGCAACAGAAGCAAAATTATTTCTTTTTTTTAATCCCTATTTTCCCATTTCTATTTTTCTTCTTCTTTCTTGCATCTTCAATCTTTATTTCTTTGACAAGAGTCTTGGTGCTTTGATTGTCCATGAGATTTTCTTCAGCCTTAGAAGATTGAGTTGAGTTTGCATTTTTCTTTTCATTATCCTCATCTGCAATTTCTTTCTTGATAATCAATTCTTCTTCACTGAAGTTTACTTCACAAGCCTTGAACACAGGTGACCCAACCTTTTTCAGCATTGCTGGAACATTTTCATTCTCTATTACTTTTCCTTTGACACTTATGTTTTTCTTTTTGATGTTCAAGGCATCATAATCAAGACCAATATCAATGTTTGCACATGGCTTATTCTTCTCATGGTACTGTCCGACCAGTTCAGATGTATTTCTGAAAGATTTCATTTTCACTTCATTCTTTTCCAGCTTCTCCCTTAGCACTGCTTCAATTTCATTTGCACACTTCAGCTTGTTCTTTAGATATGCATTTTCTTGTTTTAAAGCTTCAAGCTCCACCATCAACAATTCAGTTTCTTGCTTCTCACTTTCAAGCTTCTCATTTATCTTTGTTAATCTGCTAACTTCTTCATTAATAGTAACCATGCTTGTATGAATATGAAACTTTTGTGCTAATCTTTTCAACAGTCAGCTTATATTGATTCACATTTAGATCAATAGTGGTAAGAGTTGGTGTTTGTGCTTTTGATAAGGATGATTCACCTTGTTTCAAAGTTATTAGAGCATAGTTTCTAACTTCCTCATCTTCATCATTATCTGAATCATCCCAACTCTTTCCTTCTGCAATGTAAGCTTTGATTTGCTACTTTTTTCAGATGAGCTTCATACTTTTCTTTCAGTTCAAGATAAGCTTTGTCTCTCTTTGCCTTCTTGGGTTTCCTACATTCTGCAGTAAAGTGGCCTAGTTTATCATAATTGAAGCATCTTATATAAGATCTGTCAACAAATCTAGTTTTGTAGCCATTCTTACTATCAGAATTGTACTTCCCTTTTTCTTTCTAGTTGTTGTCTTTGTTAAAAGACTGTCCTTTACTCTTGAAGTATCTTGTCTTCTTTACTCTAATATTAGAGAATTTCTAGCCAAATATGCCATTGATTGATCTAGCTTATCAAGTTATTTAAGAGTGTATAGAACTCATCTTTTTCCAATTCCAGAATGACTTGTTCCCGTGAATCATTTGTTATTTTCTTACTTGTTGAGGCAACTGGAGTTTGAGATCTTGGTTCATCATTGGATGTTTGGTTTTCATTTACAATTAAAGCACTTGAGCCATCCACAACATGTCCTTGACTAGATCTCGATGATTGCCTTTGAATCATCTCTAGTTCATATGTTTTGAGAATTCCATATAGAACTTCCAGTGTTATTCTGCTCAAGTCTCTCCTTTCCCTGATTGCTGAGATTTTTTGTTCCAAATGATCAGGGAGAGTAAGCAATAACTTTAGGTTCACTTTTTCAGCTTCATAGTATTTGTTATGAAGTTGCAAGTCATTTAGCAGCTTATTGAATCTTTCAAACACATCAATAATGCTTTCCTTTGGCTTTTCCATAAAACCCTCATATTGTGAAATCAATATTCTTCTTTGTTTTGACCTAACTTCCTCAGTTCCTTCACAGAGTATCTCAATATTTTCCCATTTTTCTTGGCAGTGTTAGAGTTGACAATGTTGTTCTACATCACATTGTCAAGTGACTCAATCAATATTAATTACAAGCTGCTATCCAGGGAAACTTTCTCTTTTTCAGGGTCAGTATACTCAGAAGGATTTTTGGAGCATAATGAGCTGGGATAACCATGTCTCCATCTATAGATTCCTTAACTCTAACCATAGGAATGAAGGACCCAATCTTGAGGATCTAAATGTAGAGGGGATTGGCCATCCTGATAAACAACGTCATTTTCTTTTTCCAAAGAGTGTAGTTAGCTTTGTAAAAGGTAGGAATATTGATGCTATTGATTTTCTGTGTATTCATTCTTTTAAGATCTTGAATCTGTTTACTTTCAGATTTTGCTCTGATACCACTTGTTAGGAAATGAATCACACATAGGGGGGGGTGAATGTGTTTTATTGTTTTTGGGCTTTTCTTGAATGTTTATGGCTGAACAAAGTAAATTAAATCTTGTAGTAAAATGTGTTCAGAGATTAAGCTTGCAGAAAATAAAGAACACAAATCTTCAAAACTCACTCAATTTTATATTAAAATTAAGACTGTTTTGCTACAAAATTTCTAGGCTCTTTGTTGATAAAGAGCTTAGCTTCTTCTTGAGAGTGTTACAAGAAATTTGATCTAAATTGTTACATCTGACTAAAGGACCAGTGTTAACTTTATAACTTAGTTAACTGATGGTTTACACAGTGTGCAATAAGATATGCTATTAGATTTTCTAAACTATCACTTGTCATTTCTATTTATTAGAAAAATAGATATTCCATTTCTGGCTTAGCATATCTTTAGAATCCTGTGATAATTTTAATCTTCCTCTGTCAGTTAATCTTCACCATTGATCTTGCACACTCTTCAAGCTGCTTTTTGTAGACTTGTCAATCCAGCTGTTTGGATTGTTTGTTGATTGTTAATCTTCAATATTGAACTGGTCTGTGATTTTGTACTTTGAGAATTTTACTCGAGATCTCCAATTAGGCACATAGAGATCTTGACATCTCGATAAGTATAATAACTTATCGAGATCTCTAATGCTCTACTGAATTTTTCTTGTACAGGTCTTTGAGTTCTCGAATAAAACTTTAGCTTCTCGAGATCTCTCATGTGACGGCCTCAACCCCGGGGTCAGGAGTTGATATCATCAATAACAATAATAACCATCAAAATTCAATCCAAATCATTAATAATACATATCTACGACCCCTCTTTACCAAGACCTTTTCCAGGTTTAATTATGAATTAGGTTGCAACTAATACAAACCAACTTACAACAATCTTTCTAATGCAGCTAACTTAACACAGCAACTCAACAAACCATCTTTGGTCCAGCACAACTACCTCAGAGGAGCCTGACACAAAAGGAACTGGAACTCTGCCCTGACTATCGCGCAATAATCTCCTAAGCATCTGCAATACATATATAAAACATTCCGCAAGGGTGAGCAATTGTTTGCTCAGCAGTACCGCTATATGAATAACAAATAAAACAGTTTACGATAAAACAGTGATAGGAACAAAGATTATAGCTCGTTTATAAAACATGTAAAACATTCTTAAACTGGATACTCAAAACTAGCATGCTTTAAACAAAACAAACATAGTAGTGTGCTGTGTATAAATACCAGAGTTTAATTTCAGCATGCTATCTTCATTTCCAAATCCAATGTATAAATCACTTGTTCCGTTACGAGAATCACAAAGCCAAATCAGATACTTACGGATATGTGAAGACAGCTGATCAGGCTATCAACACTGGACAGCTCTCACTGCCATCCTATATACCTATTCCGGAACTCAGAGACTAGCTAGATCTCTGACCTGCTGAACTAATCGGTTATATAGTGCGCGCAACCAAATTTGCCTCTTATGCCACCTCAATAGGCCTACTCTGGCCCCAATGTATCACATATCTGACCGTTTTATCCAGTTTTCAAAATACTTTTACCATCTCATTTTCGAAATCATTCGTTTTGCCAACACACATATAAAATCCATTTCACAAATCATTTCATTTGAGATAGGTACCTTTCGAAGTTACTTTTCCCCAAAACAATTTGAAACCAGTGATTTATAACTACAGGGGATACGTAACTTAAAACGTTTCTCTTCCATTATGAGAATAAAACATTTAGATATTCATATGTACTGAACCATAAAAGAATGGTCAGGGGTACTTGCCTTGTAGAGCTTTACAACTCTTACTGACCGACTCTAAGCTGACTCGGATGCTCAAGCATTATCGCTTTATTATTTGACTATCCTGGATCCGACTTCAACGCTCAGGTCCTTTGCTTAGGAACCTCGCTGCGCTTATCGACTGATCACTAGGTTATCCTTAGTTCGATATCAACTCTTGAGTCCTTCGACTAGAACCTACAGAGCCGAAATACCCTACGTTAGACGTCTAGGTATGCTTGACATATCCTCGCTAACAACCTACCCATTTGATATCAAATCCCGACTCGTAATTACACATATTATAGTAACACACACCACAATTAGAGTTCACGTTCTCAAAATCGGTTTGGTATTCATTTTCAGAAAATACGCATACTCGTCCTTTTTACGAGATTAGGGTTATTGGGTTTTAGCAAAATAATTTACCACTACATACAATCAGGTTTCGCACAAAATATATGTATATACTTATTTATACTCGCTCGACGTTCCGATAATTACAGGGTATGTCCCGAATTTTTGAATTTTAATTTCCAAAAATTCGGGCAACACCTCCTCTGTTAATCGGCCTACCCGTCGAACAACTCGACGTCAATCACAACAACAATCAATCAATCACACAATCCAACATTTACGGCTCACAATCCCATCTACTAATCCAATTCGATATAACACAACACCTTGCTCATTGCAAGAAACCAATTTTATACACTAAATATTCTTTATTTTAAAATATTAGGACTCAGAATAAACATCATAGTCCACCGTCCGCTCGTCATAATTCATCGCGGATGGCGGTAAAAGTTTGTCGGTGCCCGATTAATTTTGGGTTTCCATACAAATTTTTACCGATTAATTTTTCAAACCTGAATAACTTGATCGATTATTAGTTCACGATTTCATAGAAGCAATCATTGAATTAAAATAATCAAAATCACAGAATAAACACTTGAGTTTCTAAAAGAATAGCAAAACCAACAAAAAACACGCGCTTATGCGCTGCAACACACAACACAAATAGGGTCACCTCGCAGGAATTAATCCGGCGGCAACCAGGATAAACAGGCAACCTCAATAAGCAATTTCACGGGGAGATACATAGGCCACAACGCACAGGCCACCGTATCAGAAAAGAGTCCAGTGGCGGCCGGAAAATATAACAGAAACGAGCAACAGGGATCTCAATACCACAAAAATCCAGGCGCATATATATACATAAAGTATATACATACAACAGAACCACCAGGGAAATTTCTTTCCTGGCGGCACCTTACCGGAATAGGGCGGAAACTGGCGAACAGAGGAGAAAGAAAACCGAAGCAAAGAACCGAAATTGTCACACCCCCCAATTTAACCCTCAAATTAAATATAACTATTACAATATTTAAAAATAAGTAAACACAACATAATCCAAGATCTTACAGTTTAGGGTTTGGAACAACCCAACACTACCATCTATTATAACTGATTTTAATATCGAATCCTCACACATAACTATCTCTTATTCTACCTGAGCTCGAACATACGCATCAGCGTCACAGGTCTTACAGGCGGTCTGCTTGAATCTAACCATAGCTGCTAGCTGAAATATCAGGGTAAAGCAAAAAGTGAGCCAAATGCTCAACAAGTGCTAAATAATACGATACAAAACATAAATCGAGATATATATTAAAGAATGACAATGTTAAGACATAATCAATGATAACAAGAGATAAAACTTAGGGTGATGGCATCATTTGTTTGTATCAAAACAATTTCAAAATCATACCTTAATCAAAATCATTTTATGACGCTACGGATTACAGCCGGTGATCAGCCGCGAAGTAATCCCGAACCTCGCTGGGTTCTAGAACATTAATGGGATCCCTAGGCAACTTTTAAGCCTACATAATAAGTGTGGAAAGGACTCGCATCTCAGTCCAGATCCACTATTCAGAGAAAACATTTATCCCCCTTTGGGATAAAAAATCCACATTTTAATCATTTTAAAAACTGATGCCGATTTATGACAAAATCTCTTTTGACTGTAAACATTTTTATCAAGGGATTATAGATCAACTTGAAACACTAGAAATATGTCACAAAATCTCAAGGCCATGATCCACTAGACTTTACTCTATTAGGGTAACTGAAAGGTTTCCATATACAAGAAATTGGACAAGGAAATTTAGCAAGGCTATTGGATATTATGAAAGAGTAATGCCAAACTTGGCTTAAAGCAATGGTTTTCGATAAGGTACAAGTACTAGAACATCAAGAAGATAAGCTTCATGAATACTAAGGGTGTTAAGGTATGAAGAAATGATTTTAATCTCAGGATATATCAGAATTGTCAAGCTTTAGAATAGGAAAGAGGGGTATCAATCAATTAGGGACAACTTTGATAAATATCTGGCTTTCAGGTATCAAGGTAAGGTTCTATAGGGGTTCAAGTATCAGGATGAGATATCAATACTTAGGAATCATTAGCATGGTAATCAAGAGGATCAACCAAGTGCTATAACAACTCTTTATTTTATCATGGCATTCAAATTACTTTAATATACTATCATGATAAGACTTTTGAACTACTTACAATACGTACTCGAGGGTTCATGGCATTTCTATATGATTCAAAGATAAACATAAGATACGCTTGATTCAAATATATCAAAATGACTCAGGATAGTTGCATCAATATATAAGAACTATTTGTAGTGAATACGAAAGACAAGTTGAATCACTTGCCTTGAGAAAGGCTGGTCTGGTCTGGCTGGTAGGAGCAACTGGAAGCTTCACTCGACCTTTATGGCAAGTTTACCCTCGTCTCGAGATCCTACATAATAATAATAATCCTCATTATAATATAAACTCACCAACTTAACCTATTTACAACACAAATGGCACTTAGGCCTATATGCACGCAATTTATATTCACCTTATAAATATAATCGTACACATAGCCACATATATTCACATATCATATTTTAATACCAAATAATACCATATACACCATAATGCAACACTAGGCTTGGATGATCTCGACTCACAACTTAAGTCACTTGGTCGCTATACTAGACAAAGTCTCCAAATTTTGGCTTCCTAACTCGATGTGCCTTTACTAAACTATGCAAGACCTATTGACCCTCACTTGGGACTTTTGCTCTACTGACTTTATACTATCTTACCACCATGGTGGTCAACCTAGATCTCACTCCTAAGTGTTCTAAAACTATGTGATAAGTGAAAGTGCTCACTAGTGTAAATTTCAGAATGACATCTATAGTTTCTTGAGTGCATTAGACACCCTTAAACTACTATTTTTCCTCCAAAACTCTTACACAAGACTCTCCTGACCAAACTTGATGTGGCTCAAGGGCCTAGCTTGAGCCTCCTTGGGCCTAAGCTTAAAGTCCATGGTTCCCCTGTTTTTCTGGGCAGAAAATGCCCTGACTTGAATTAACTTGTGACACATGGTTCTAACTCATATCCTATGAACTATGGTTGGAAAAACTTCTCTGACACTCCCTCTAACTAAGGCCCGACAGGGCCTAATGAGGGCCTACCCATGACATGGTCAAAACTTCCTATTTCTAAGTTGCAACAAAACTGTCCCCTGCTGGACAGATTTTATGATTCCACTTGTGCACCTAACCAAACGACTTGCAAACCTCCAACCTCCAACCAACACCTAAAACCTTTTATATACTTCTAATTCTAGCTTCTGGTGTCTTGGACCTTAAAGTGCACATCAATGACATGGCCAAAACTCACTCTAAACCTCAGGGTACTAAACTGATTTTCTGCATAAACTAAAACTCTCCTTTCTCCAAGGTTTTTACTTGACAAACTCAACCACCAACAACCCAAATACCCAAACCAAGACTTAAACATGGTGCTCTACTGAACCAACTTCATTTCACTCAAAATAATCTTGGTGTAGATCATCCTTACCTAAGGTGCAACATGGAAAAACAAAGGAAATCACATTTCACAACTTACAAGTCATCAAGTTTTTGAAAATAACAAGTTATGTATTTTTATAAAATATATACATGAATTATTACCATACATCAAGGAGAACTAATCAAGATTAACACCTTATCCCTACTGAAATTAAATCTTACTAACAAAATCTTTCCAAATGATCAAAATCTTTCAACATTCCAAGAGAAATCCACATGCATGTATAACTTCGAGTTTTACAAACTAGAACAACATATTTTCTAAATATAATCTATCATGAAATTGACATGCAAGCCTAGCGTAAGCTATATCTAGATGATCACTTAGCATGCAAAGAGTTTCATCAAGTTTTCACTACAAAATTCATGCCATTACAACATAAACATACAATAATTGAACAAAGCAACAAGAATGATCTCAAGGACCATTCATTCGGCTCCCTTAAGGTCATGGCCGAATGAAATGGAAGGGAAATGGCCATTCAACATCAAGAGTTTCCTTCTCAAGAATTAGCACTTCACCATTCCTTGTAGTCCTCTAAAAAACAACCTTAAATCCATAAGAATCAAGGTTGTACTTTGAGTTCCAACTAAAACCTTGACATGCAAACTTAAAACCTAAACTTTTTACTCAAAACTCTTTGAAGTATATATGATCATGATATAAGAAGTAGTATTTACTTGTATACAAGGTGAGAGCTTGAATGAGGAATGAAGAAAAGGGGAGGGGGTTGGTTCTCGGCTAAAACCCGAGAGGAGAGGGGGAGGGCCGAGAGTGAAAGGGAGGAGGGAGGGAGGAGAGAGTGAGGTGTGGGTGGAGTGTGAAATGATCATGACACTTTGCTTGTTTTATGGTTTTTGATTTGACAAAATATGAGTGGAAATGAGAATTGACAAGAATAACCTTCCAATTATACTTAGATCATTTTGCATGCAAGGACAAAGAAGGAATTTGGCTAGTAAAATGAGAGTTAGTGGGGTTGGAATTGTCTCTTTAGCCCTTTAAATTGAATAGAAAAGGATTTGCATGCAAGGGCAACCATGTAATTTAATAATTAATAAGCAACTTATTTTCAAAGATTTATTTTTATATAATAAAATAAAAGTTCAAAAATTATAAAATTTATACCATAAAATAATTTGGATTTTTAGAGATTTTATAAAACCACTTTCAAGATTTATGAACAAAATATCTTTTAAAAGAAAATTTTTCCAAGGCTTAGAATATTCCTTATAAATCAAAAATAAAGGAAATAAATAAACTATTACTTTGAAAAATTATGTAGTATACATAAAAATTTTATAATGCAGAAATTCTCACTAACACATCATGAAATCATTGATCATATTCACTTTCGACTTTAATATTATACCAAAACCATAAATAATATTACACAAAAATGCCGGTCGTAACAGAAATGGGGGGGGGGGGGGCTGGGGGTATATCTTTTATTAACTAATAACTTATTCATTTTTTTAGTTCTCTTGTTTTGTTCCCAATTCAACACGTAGCATAAGATCCCTGATAGGCTGCCACGTATAACTTGGATTAATAGAAAGGTTACACGTGTATGTGTACCTCTGACGACTTGGTTTTAACCCGTGATTTATGTTTGAACGTACCAAGTTGCGCATAAAAATAAACTCGTAAAATTATCAACATAGTCTTAAAATTTCCTAAAATCCCCGAATTTAATAAAATAAAATTTTCATAATTTTTAAAGCATTTTTGAAACGCAACTCGTACCCGCGTTTCACAATTAACGAACCGAGCGGTACTTAAAACAAATTCAGAAAATCACGAAAATAGTCTTAAAATATTACAAATATCCCGAAGTTTATGAGAACATAAATTTTGAAATTTTTAAACAATTTCTAAAATGCAACTTGTACCCATTTTTTAACAATTAACGAAATAACGCACATGTGAAATTAATCCCGAAAATTCCCGAAATAATTTTAAAATTCCCGTAATATTCCCAACTTAAGTAAATATGAGTTTCATAATTTTTGAAGAATTCGGGAATTAAATACAGATTTTACGACTAAATGCAATCAGAAAATCATACAGGGCTAAATAATTGATGAAATATTGATTTCTGAATTTTATAAAATCCCAAAAATAAATATTGAGATTATAAAGTCATAAAAACAATTTTAGAGACAATCCACATATTTACACAAATAAACTTGTATTAAATCCACTTTTAAAAGTGAAAACAATTCAATACAAGGCCATAATTAATTACACGAACCACTCTGCACACCATAATTCACACACATAGATAAAGTAAAACAACACATAGCTGACAGAAGCTATACAGATATATTTTTCCTTTAATAATTTCATAATTACACTTTAATTAAATATAAAAGTATACGAGTCGTTACATCCTTCCCCCCTTAAAAAGATTTTGTCCTCAGAATTTGGCTCAACTATATAAGTGAGGATATTTGTCAAGCAATTCCGACTCTAACTTCATGGTAGACTCTTCTACTTAAGGATTTATTCAAGGATAATCACTATAGACATAAATTCATTCCTAGGGATTCGCTCTTAACGAACCAGAATTTGGATCGATCAATCTTTGTAACACAATTTCGGATGAGAGCCCCTTGGCTCTTAATCATTGACTTGGCTCGAATCAGGTACATATCGCCTTAACATTGACACATATAACATATTATATATATATATATATACTGCAACTGCGGCGGTCACTGTTACGACCGGCATTTTCGTGTAATATTATTTGTGGATTTGGTATAATATTAAAGCCGAATAAAAATATGTTCAATGATTGTACGTCTGTGTGAGTGAAAATTTCTGCATTATAAAATTGTTATGTGTAGTATATGATTTTTCAAAGCAAAAGTTTATTTATTTCTTTTATTTTTGATTTATAAGGAATATTCTAAGCCTTGGAAAAAATTTCTTTAAAAAGATATTTTGTTCACAAATTTTGAAAGTGATTTTATAAAATTTCTAAAAATCCAAGTTATTTTATGGTATAAATTTTATAATTTTTGAACTTTTATTTTATTATATAAAAATAAATCTTTGAAAATTAGTTGCTTAATAATTATCAAATTACATGGTTACCCTTGCATGCAAATACTCTTCCATTCAACTAAGGAGCAAGGAAGGCATTTCCAACCCCACTCACTTTCATTTTACTAGCCAAATTACCACTTTGTCCTTGCATGCAAATCTACCTAACTATGTTGGAAGGTTACTCTTGTAAATTCTCATATCCACTCACTTCTGGTCAAATAAAAACCAAACAAATATGATTATCACTCCACTTTCACTACACCATAAATGGCCTATCGCAACGCCCCCTTCAAGAAATGTTACTTAAAATGTTACCCTAGATATGATACTTACGAGCTAATTTAACATTGTGTTTTTTGTGTTACCTTAGCCAGAAACGTAGCGTTGCATTAGATAGAAAGTGTTGCGGCTTGTAATATTTTTGTCAAAATGTTACCTTAGAGTATTAAAACGTAATTTTTTTTAAGATTAAATATTAATTTAAATTTATTTTTGAAAGATATAAGCTGATATACAAATTTAATAAATGAGATACATGATACATAAATCTTTTATATAACATTTTTTTAAAATAATAAATTATAAAAATTTGAGATAGAAATTTTAGAAGTAATAAAAAATTTAAATAGTATAAATTCCCATGTTATTGATATGAGCGCTAATATACAACTATATAAGTTTTGAAAATAAAAAATATAAAGATATAAAAATATGAATTATAAATTTTATAAATACAAATAAGTAACTAAATTTTAAAAATATTATGTTAAATTTTATTAATTTATTAAAATGATAAGAATAATTATATATATATTACTAGTCAATCAGAAGGGTCGAAGGGGGAATATTTGGGCTCAAGCGGGTAAAAATTTAGCAAACGACCGCCCAAATTTTTCAGAAATTTTGAAAACTTCAAACATTCTCATTTCCTGTCCCTCTCTTAAAATTCCTCTCTCCCTCTCAACATTTTAGATTTCTCTCTCCATATTCTCTCTCTGGCTAATTTCTATTCTTTTTCGTATCTCTGTCTGATCTCTTAGTCTCTATCATTAATCTATGCGGTATAATTAAAGATTTACTTTTCTAATCAAGGTTCAATTGAATTGGGGTTTCGTCAACTAGGGCTTTGGTTTTTTAATTAGGGCTTAAAATTTGCAGGATTACTATTAGGGTTCAATCTCTGTGAAGAGAGAGCAAACAAGATAGATGCGACTCTTTTGTTTTGTAATAAGATTTAATCTTTCAAATCTTATTCATTTTCACAGAGCAAGTTGACGCTCCGGTTCACCACTGGGTGGGTTCGCTCCGGTTTGTTACGCTCGTCGGATCCCTAGTAAAGGTCCGAGTGATGTTGATATCTTCTTCACTGCTTTTGGTACCTTCTCTTGGGGTATGTATGAGGTTGGTAAGGGTAATAAGATCTGAAGGTACTCTTTCTATTTTCCCCCAATTTTTTATTATTTTTTATTTGTTTGTAATTAGCGGATTTTTCTGTCTTTTTGTTGTTAATCTTAGGTTGTTTGGTGTTTTCGAGCTCGTATATGGTATAACCTTTGTTAACTTAAAGTATTGGGACCCTTTGATATTCGTTTTTACAAAGCAAGTAGATGGGAGGCATGTGTCCTTCAAGCATGCGTGTTTTGGCTTAGGATTGGTAAGCAACATCCTTTTTTCCTGGCTTCCTCAATTTAATTTTGGCTTCTTGTTATCTATAATCTTCAAATTTAGTGTACAAGTTGTGTTTAAGTGGAATTTAGTGTATAAGTTCTTAATTAATCCTTTCTTCTTGTTTGTTATACAATTATGTATTTTTTCTCATAATTCGCGGTGGCTTAAAGAAAAGGGATCATTTTCAAGTTGTGTTTAGTGTACAAGTTGATCTGAATTTAGATTTTGCAGAGAATCAATGGCTTTACCTTTAGCCTACATTGCTCTTTAACCATTTGCAACTGTCACCTGGTCTAAGCATGACTTTGTTAAAAGTGAATATAAATTCCAATTATGGCATGTTACTGCTTAATGAAGATGTAGATATTCTGTATTACTTCAGCTAATATATATCTGACAAAATGTTGTATTCATCTCTGCATTAGCATTCATCAGATTAACACTTTTTAGTAAAAAATAATGTTCAAGGTTTAATTCATGAGAGTATGTGTAACTATTATTTTCAGGGATTTAATAGCGTTTTGGACTGAGCAATCACTAATACAAGAATGACATCGAAAGTTGGCATCTACTTGTGCAACAAAAACGAACATAGTTTCAGTTAGGATTCATCAGAATTACACAGGTACAGTCAAATTTTAGTGATTTGATAATAAGGACAAGTCATATCAAATAAGTTGGCAGCTCGTAGTTCAGGGGAATATAGGCTTGGTGTTTACAGTATTTTAGTGTTTGATCTTGCTTTTTGCATTATATTCTATATGTCTGTGAGTGTTAAATTTGTAAGTACATGTGATGTGGCTGGGTGATGGGGAAGGGAAAGGATGCTTTCCACTAGGGCTATCAATAAATAATATTTGATCTTCTTGTGAAGTCGCTAGTGTATAAACTATCATTGGTTTCAAATTTATACATATGATCTCAGGTTTTGCTGTGGCACTATTTCTGTTTATTAGACTTCCTTTTTGACTAATATGAGTCTGTGTCGAAGCTTAAGAGTGTATTATTGCATCTTTTCCGATGCAACAATTATTTGATCAATTTCTCACTTATTATATCATAATCGTTCAAGTTGTTGACCTCTCTGTTGTCTATTTGTCACCTCTCTGTTGTTAACCTCTCTGTTGAATTGTTTATTTCTTTAGTAGACTTTTTGTACCAAATGGTCCCGTGGCATAGCAGCAACAAAATTCTACAGAAATGGGTAAAATGGATTCTATTTACATTATTAAACAAGGTGTATGAAACTTTTCTTGCTAAGACATTTGGCTTGATAGCGTTTGTAATTTGACATTTAGAGTTTTTGGAGTTATCAATTTGGCTTGCATTGGACGATTATTATTTGTAATGGAAAAGTTCCTTCTGATTTCTTAGGTATGTAAGAAAGCACAAACACACACACACAACAATCACTGATATGAGTACTTTAAAGTTACTTTCGTGATATAGTTATTTTGCATCTAAGTTTGAAATGAATGCAGCATTTGTATAAGTACCTAATAAGTGACTTTCTTGATACAGTTGAAGAGTTGGGAATAAAACAGCTACTGCCACCATACCTTGACCCAAGTCTCAGCACTGATGATCTCAAAACAGGAGTGAACTTTGCTTCAGGCGGTGCAGGATTTAATCCTTTAACATCTGAGCTTGCAGTGGACATTTCAACTCTGCAGACAACATATTATTATTATTATTAGCCTCTTGAAAGAGCACATTCAGATATTTTTATTAATCATTTTTCATTTTTTCTTACTCTTATTAAAACAGTCAGTTATATCGTTATCAGATCAGATAGATTTGTTTAACGAGTACATCGCAAAGCTGAAAGTTGCAGTGGGAGCTCAGACAAAAAGCGTGATATTGACCAACAGCCTGTTTGTAGTAGTTGCAGGCAGCAATGACATTACCAACACTTATTTCAACAATCCTATTAGGAGACTGCATTATGACTACGCTTCATATACTGATCTTCTGATCTATTCAGCATCTGGCTTTGCGCAGGTAAACATACAACACGAAACAACAAAATTTGTTACTTTAGAAATAGGCCATGATATAGTTAACACTAGAGATACATTATAAGTTATAACACTCATAATTTTGTAAGAACTGTAGATCTACTTTCACATCTATTTTTGATAGATTCTGAATTTCTAAATATAAAGGAGCTGTACAAATTGGGTGCTCATCGAATAGGTGTATTTGGAATACCACTTATTGGATGTCTTCCATCAGAGGACACTACAAGGAGGAGTGCAAAGATAATGTGCAGAAAATTACAATGAACTAGCATAGTTATTCAACGTTAACCTGTCAGATGAAATGAAGTCTCTCAACAACCGTCTTCCTAACGCAATGATGGTTTACCTGGATGTGTAAAATTCTCTAATGGAACTCATTCAAAACCCTCGAAAATATGGTACATGATCCATCCTTCTATATATGTACTAGAAAATATTAAGACTTACTAGTCTGCATCATTTTTTCTGTCCTCACACCTTGTTCTACAAGCGGGGTACGAGTAGAGCAAATTCGAATGCTTATTGAGTGATATGCTTTGCAGGATTTAGAATAGCAAACAGAGGTTGATGTGGCATAGGAACCATTGAAGTGGCTTTCTTATGTAAATGCCCTTATCCAGATGTCAACAACTATGTTTTCTGGACAATCAATATCCCTAGTCCCAATATACATCAATTAATGGAAAAGAGCATTGGTAGACTGATCTTCAAGGAGCTTGTATGTTTGGTGAAGGCATATATATCTCCCACAGGGGCTGTAGATATGTTATAATGTTTTATTTTATGTTTTAACATGTGAGCAAGAATATTGTACTTAAACAGTTTGGGTGATTGCATTATTGGATGAAATGGTATTTTTGTGTTAAGGATTTTGATTTTTGTGATTGCATATATTTAATAAAACATTTTCATTTTTCCTAAGAAAAGTGTTACATTAGATTCATAAAGTGTTAAAGTAGGTTCTGTAAAGTTTTACATGCCACGTGATCATGCCAGGTCACCATAGTGGGACCCACATGCCACGTCACCACTGTGGGACCCACATACCACGTCACTGTAGAGGGACCCTCATGCCACGTCACCCTTATGGGTCCCAAATACCACGTAACCACTGCGGCCCCCAATATGGGTCCCACTTTTTAAAAACATTTTAGAACTCTAAGGTAACATAAAATTCAAGTTACAACTGATCTCTCCTTTTGTTGCAATAGCAAGCTATAGTAACATAAAATACGATGTTTCCTTAGGCACCAAAGATGTTACCTTAGACCCCTAAGGCAACATTGAAAAACCTATCTTTAAAAAAAAGTTACCTTAGCTTAAAAGTGGGGCAAGAGCAACATATTTACCCCCTAATGTACCGTTTTTTTGGTGTTACAGTAGGCATTTTATGGTGTAGTGTTTCACTCCACCATTTCCACACCCCTCCTTCTTCCACCTCCTCTCTCGGCTCTCCTCCCTCTCGGCTTTTTTTGGCCGAAGCCCTACCCCTCCCTTTCCTTCATTCTTCATTCAAGCTTCCATCTCCCATTCAAGATCTCGAGACGAGGGTAAACTTGCCATAAAGGTCGAGTAAAGCTTCCAGTTGCTCCTACCAGCCAGACGAGACCAGCCTTTCTCAAGGCAAGTGATTCAACCTGTCTTTCGTAATCACTGCAAATGTGTAATAATTGGTTCGTATATATTGATGCGATTATCCTGAGTTATCTTGATATACTTGAACCAAGCGATTCTGAAATCTATCTTTATATTATATAGAAATGCCATGAACCCTCAAGTACATATTGCAAGAAGATCAAAAGTCGTATCACGCTAGTATATCAAAGTAATTGAAATGTCATGATAAGATAAAGATTTGATATAATACTAAATTGATCCTCTTAATTAACATGCCATTGATTCCTAAGATATTGACATCTCACCCTGATGCTTGAACCCCAATAGAAACTTTACCTTGATACCTAAAAGCCAGATATCCTTCAAAGTTGTTCTTAATTTATTTGATAACCCCTTTTTCATACCCTGAAGATGGACAATCTTGTTATACCTTGAGCTAAAAATCATTTCCTCATAACTTAACACCCCTATTATTCATGAAGCTTATCTTCTTGATGTTCTAGTACTTGTACCTTGTCGAAAACCATTGCTTTAAGCCTAGCTTGGCATTACTCTTTCATATTATCCAAGAGCCTTGCTAAACCTCCTTGTCAAAGTTCTTGTATACGGGAACCTTTCAATTACCCTAATATAGTAAAGTCGAGCGGATCATGGCCCTGAAAATTGGTGGCATATTTCCTGTGTTTTAAGTTGATCTATAATCCCTTGATAAAAATGTTTACTACTTAAGAGATTTTATCGGCATCAGTTTTTGAAATATTTAAAATATGGATTTTCAATCCCAAAGGGGGATAAATGTTTTCTTTGAATAGTGGATCTGGACTGAGACGCGAGTCCTTTCCACACTTATATTGTAGGCTTAAAAGTTGCCTAGGGATCCCATTAATGTTTTAGAACCCAGCGAGGTTCGGGATTACTTCGCGGCTGATCACCGGCTGTAATCCGTAGCGTCATAAAATGATTTTTGAATTAAGATATGATTTTGAAAATGTTTTGATACAAGAAAATGATGCCATCACTCAAAGTTTTATCTCTTGTTAACATTGGTTATGCCTTCGCAATGTCATTCTTTTCTATATATCTCGATTTATGTTTTGTATCATATAGTTTAGCATTTATTGAGCATTTGGCGCACTTCTTGCTTTACCCTGATATAACAGCTAGCAGCTATGGTTAGATTCAAGCAGACATCACGTAAGACCTGTGACGCCGATGCGTATGTCCGAGCTCAGGTAGAATAAGAGATAGTTTTGTGTGAGGACTCGATATTAAAATCAGTTATATTAGATGGTAGTGTTGGGCTGTTCCAAACCCTAAACTATAAGATCTTAGAATAGGTTATTTTTGCTTTCTTTTAAATATTGTAATAGTTATATTTATTTTGTTTGTTAAGTTGGGGGTGTGACAGGTTTTGGTATCAGAGCTACGGTTTAGAGTCCCTGGACAGCCCAAATAGGTTATAGGATTTATGTATAGGCTATAGATAATATGCGAGAGAGTAGGTTAAGTAAATTTATTATTAATACTCCTCTTATTGGTTTGTCAGCAAAGGGCACATTCCTCGGCACCCTCTGGGTCGGACGACACTATTGCTTTCTCCGTGTATGCTGAGTTGAGGCGCGAGTTTGACATGCTTCAGGGCAAGTACGACCGACTGAAGAACGTGTACCCGGACAGCCGAAACTATGAAGGGGAGCCTAAGGAGCAGATGACTGCGAGACTTGAGACCTTGGTTCAGTACGTCAACACTAAGCTTGAGGAGATGCCATCACACCGAGACCGCACCAGCCAGTATATCATCTAGATGGTGGCGGATGAGCTCCAGAGCATTGTGAAGACGCTTCGAGAGGAGAAGACTACCAAGCCCCGTTTCGATGGAGTGAAGCCTTAGTTCTTTCCATTATCTACCTTCCATGTTGAAGTATTATCAGACTTCGTAGAATTCCCAGTTGTTTCCTTTAAATAAGCATGTTATTTCTAGAATCAGACTTTGTCCTAATCCTGATGTATTGTGACCTTTAAATTTCAATTATTATGCAATATCGTTTCATTTGCTCTCAACTGTTATTTTACGCCTTTATATGCATCACCATATCTGTTTAATTTGAAACTTGACCTCATATGTAAATAAGAATGCCATGCGATACCCTCGAATTATTTCATCATTCATACCTGTTTTGACAGAACTCTTATTTCAGGATCATGCCACCCAAAAAGAAGAACCCAACAACCACATCTACCACAGACCCAAATATTCTCCGATTACTGGAAACCTTGCAACAGCAAACCAATGCTATAGCTCAACAACAACTAACTCTTCAATAATGGATTGAAAACCAAGATAACCGTGAACCACACCAACCACCCAAACCACCAGTACCACCTCGACAAGTTGTCACTTTCAAGGCTTTTCAGAAAGTGAATCCACCTGCATTTCATGATACCACTGATCCAATAATAGCTAACATATGGATTAAGGAAATGGAAAGGGCTTTTGAGTTGGTACAGTTAGGAGACGATCAGAAGACGCCATATGCTACTTACTTCCTGAAGGGCGAAGTCATCTATTGGTGGGAATCAGTAAAAGCTATGGAAGCAACTCAGCAGGTTTCTTGGGAAAGATTTAAGAAGTTATTTCTGGAAAAGTATTACCCTAAGTACATGCAGAATCAGATGGAGCTTAAATTTCTTAAGTTGAAGCAAGGGAATATGTCTGTACTGGAGTATGGGAAGAAGTTCACTGAGTTGTCAAGGTTTGTGACAAAGTATACCAGCACTGAGGAGGAAAAAGTGAAGAGATTTCAACAAGGATTGGAGCCTTGGATCAGAGATAGAGTGGCTATGTTTGAGCTTGATACTTATACGGGAGTAGTACATAAAGCTGCTCTGATTGAGAATAATAGGATGCAGTCAAGGAAGGAAAGGGATAACAAGAAGAGAAAGGTTCCATTTTATGGAAAGAAGTCTGAAGCCGAAAATTCACAAGATCGGAATGTAAAGAGGATTGGATTCCATAAGGGCAGAAATTTTCAAAAGAAGGGAAATTTGGGCAAAAGACAAGAATCGAAGGGGAACAACCAGGCAAGCCAAGGATAAGTTGGAGAAAACAGGTTCCAAAGACCGGAATGCAAGCACTGTGGAAGAAGGCACCCCGAAGTGTGTAATAAGCTGACAATGACATGCTATAGGTGCAACCAGAAGGGACATTTGGCAAATGAGTGCAAGATGCCGAAGCCAGGAGTTACATGTTACAAGTGTGGAAAGACTGGACACATAGCTAGGGAGTGCAAGACGACCGGACCAGTCAAAGCTCTAATGAATGTGGCAAGTACCAGTGCAAGCGTGCCAACCGAGGTATTGGCATTACCTCCACCACCTACAACAACTCCGCAAGCAACAGCAAGGACATTCGATCTGAAAATGAAGGACGCTGTTCAGAACTCTGAGGTGATAGCAGGTACACTTTTACTCAATAATGTCAAAGCTAAAGTATTGATTGATTCTGGAGCAACAAGATCTTTCATATCAGAAACTTTTGTTGATAAACTTCAATGTGATAAAATGATTATGAGTGAGGTAGTAAATGTGGTAATTGCGAACCAAGAGAAGATTCCTGTGAATCAATTCTGTCTGAAGTGTGAGATTGATATTTCGGGGCATAAGTTTTCAGCTGACTTGATACTCTTCAAGTTGGGAGAGTTCGATATAATTTTAAGAATGGATTGGTTAGGGAAGAATAATGCACAGATTAATTGTAAGACCAAGAAAGTGTATTTAAAGACAAAGAGTGGAGAGAAGGTAGTATTTAAGGGACAGAGGCAAGAGCAATTGTTTCTTACAATCGTTCAGGCTAAGAAGCTACTTAGAAAAGGTTGTGAGTCATTCCTAGCTTATGTAGTGGATTCAGAAAAAGGAAGTCCCAGTATAGAAGATATCCCCGTAGTTAACGAGTTCCCAGATGTGTTTCCAGACGAACTACCAGGCTTACCACCAAATCGACAAATCGAGTTTGAGATCAACCTTGCTCCGGGCACATAACCAGTATCAAAGGCCCCATATTGGATGACACCAGCAGAAATGAAAGAGTTGGCAAGCCAACTACAAGAATTGTTGGATAAAGGAGTGATTCGGACAAGTATGTCACCATGGGGAGCACCTATTCTGTTTATAAAGAAGAAAGATGGAAGTATGTGGCTATGTATAGATTATCGGGAGTTGAATAAGGTAACGATCAAGAACCGCTACCCGCTACCAAGAATAGATGACCTATTTGATCAGCTGAAGGGAGCAAAGTGCTTTTCAAAGATTGACTTGAGATCAGGATACCATCAATTAAAGATCAAGGAAGAAGATATTCCCAAGACAGCATTCAGGACCAGATACGGACATTATGAATTCTTAGTAATGCCGTTTGGATTGACTAATGCCCCGGCCGCATTTATGGATCTGATGAATCGGGTATTTAAAAAGTATTTGGACAAGTTTGTAGTAGTATTCATTGACGACATCCTTATTTATTTTAAGTCGGAAGAAGAACATAAGCAGCACCTATGGATAGCATTGGAGATACTTCGGTAAGAGAAGTTGTATGCCAAGTTTTCTAAATATGAGTTTTGGTTAAAGGAAGTTCAATTTTTGGGACACATCATTGGAAATGAAGGAGTTAAAGTAGATCCGGCAAAGATTGAGGCGATTATAAGTTGGGAGAGGCCAAAGACACCTACGGAAGTGCGAAGTTTTCTAAGATTGCAGGGTATTATAGAAGGTTTGTCAAGGATTTTTCGAAAATTGCCACGCCATTGACTAAGTTAACCAGGAAAAATCAGAAGTTCGAATGGAGTGCAGAATGTGAGGATAGCTTTCAAGAGTTGAAACAGAGGTTGGTAACGGCTCCGGTGTTAGTACTACCAGATGACCAAGGAAACTTTGTGATATTCAGCGACGCTTCACATAAGGGATTGGGCTGTGTGCTAATGCAACACAGTAAGGTGATCGCGTATGCGTCAAGACAGTTAAAACCGCATGAGTTGAAGTACCCGACGCATGACTTGGAACTAGCCGCCATGGTGTTCGCACTTAAGATTTGGAGACATTACCTCTACGGAGAAAAGTGTGAAATCTACACAGATCACAAGAGTTTAAAGTACATTTTCACTCAGAAGGAGCTCAATATGAGGCAAAGGAGATGGTTGGAATTGATCAAGGACTACGATTGCTCGATAAATTACCATCCTGGAAAGGCGAATGTTGTAGCCGATGCTTTAAGTAGGAAGGAGAGATTGAATATGATTGCAACACCAAAGGAATTATCTGAAGAGATTAAGCAATTTGGATTAGAACTTTGTAATTATGGAATAGTTGAAGAAGTTTGTCGTGCAATAACTTTTCAGCCAACACTAGTGGGAAAGATAAGGAAATGTCAGGAAGAAGTAATGGAGAAAGAGAAGAATCAACTAACTGGAGAAGAGATTGGCACTCAAAGGGATGAGCAAGGTATACTAAGGTTTTCCTCAAGAATTTGGATTCCTCATGTTCCTGAATTGAAGAATGAGATTCTGCAAGAAGCCCACAATTCAAGATTTTCAATCCACCCGGGAAGCACCAAGATGTATCGGGACTTAAAGCAGAACTTTTGGTGGCCAAATATGAAGCAAAACGTGGCATAATGGGTTGCAAAGTGTTATACTTGTCAGAAAGTGAAGGCAGAACATCAACGACCAAGCGGATTAATTCAGCCCCTAAAGATTCCAGAATGGAAATGGGAAAATATTGCTTTGGCCTTTATAGTGGGACTACCGCGAACGAAATCCGGACATGACGCTATATGGGTTATAGTTGATCGCCTTACAAAGTCGGCGCATTTCCTTCCAATTAATAAGAAGTCGTCATTGGACAAATTGGTTCATCTGTACGTGCATGAAATTGTACTAAGACATGGAGTACCCGTATCGATAGTTTCAGACAGAGACCCCCGATTTAACTCAAGATTCTGGAAGCAATTTTAAGAAAGTCTTGGCACGAAGTTGAACATGAGTATGGTGTACCACCCGCAGGCTGATGGTCAGAGCAAAAGGACAATTCAAACAATCGAAGACATGTTGCACAGTTGTGCAATCGATTTTGCAGGAAGTTGGGATGACCACTTACCATTGATTGAATTCTATTACAACAACAGCTATCACTCCAGTATTGGCATGCCACCATACGAAGCTTTGTACGGGCAAAAATGTAGATCACCGACAAGTTGGGATGAAGTAGGAGAAGGAAGGATTCTAGGCTCGGAATTGGTACAACAGTTGCATGACACAGTCAAGTTAATTCAGAGAAGGTTGCTTACTGCTCAAGATAGACAGAGGAAGTGTGCAGATCCAACACGTAAGGATGTTCGATTCCAAGCAGGCGAAGCTGTTTTATTGAAGGTGTTACCTATAAAAGGGTTGTCTAGATTTGGCAAGAAAGGGAAGTTAGCACCTAGATATATAGGTCCTTTTGAAATTTTGAGTCAAGTGGGGAAGGTAGCCTATGAGTTAGCCTTACCACCTCAGTATCAGCATGTGCATAATGTGTTCCATGTGTCATTGCTTAAGAAGTACAATCCTGACGCCAGCCATGTGATAGAATATGAACCTGTAGAAATTCAGGCAGACCTGTCCTTTGTGGAGCAACCTGTCAAAATACTCGACTGGCAAGTAAAGAGTCTTAGGAATAAGTCGGTAAAGTTAGTGAAAGTACTTTGGAGGAACCCCAAGGTCGAAGAATCAACTTGGGAGTTAGAGTCTGATATACGTTCCCGGTATCCTCATCTATTCTCTTAGATTCTGGGGACAGAATCCCCCTTAAGGGGAGAGGATGTTACGACCAGCATTTTCGTGTAATATTATTTATGGATTTGGTATAATATTAAAGCCGAATAAAAATATGTTCAATGATTGTACGTCTGTGTGAGTGAAAATTTCTGCATTATAAAATTGTTATGTGTAGTATATGATTTTTTAAAGCAAAAGTTTATTTATTTCCTTTATTTTTGATTTATAAGGAATATTCTAAGCCTTGGAATTTTTTTATTTTAAAAGATATTTTGTTCACAAAATTTGAAAGTGATTTTATAAAATTTCTAAAAATCCAAGTTATTTTATGGTATAAATTTTATAATTTTTGAACTTTTATTTTATTATATAAAAATAAATCTTTGAAAATTAGTTTCTTAATAATTATCAAATTACATAGTTACCCTTGCATGCAAATACTCTTCCATTCAACTAAGGGGCAAGGAAGGCATTTCCAACCCCACTCACTTTCATTCTACTAGCCAAATTACCACTTTGTCCTTGCATGCAAATCTACCTAACTATGTTGGAAGGTTACTCTTGTAAATTCTCATATCCACTCACTTGTGGTCAAATAAAAACCAAACAAATATGATTATCATTCCACTTTCACTCCACCATTTCCACACCCCTCCTTCCTCCCCCTCCCCTCTCGGCTCTCCTCCCTCTCGGCTTTTTTTGGCCGAAGCCCTACCCCCTCCCTTTCCTTCATTCTTCATTCAAGCTTCCATCTCCCACTCAAGATCTCGAGACGAGGGTAAACTTGCCATAAAGGTCGAGTAAAGCTTCCAGTTGCTCCTACCAGCCAGACGAGACCATCCTTTCTCAAGGCAAGTGATTCAACCTGTCTTTCGTAATCACTGCAAATGTGTAATAATTGGTTCATATATATTGATGCGATTATCCTGAGTTATCTTGATATACTTGAACCAAGCGATTCTTAAATCTATCTTTATATTATATAGAAATGCCATGAACCCTCAAGTACATATTGCAAGAAGATCAAAAGTCGTATCACGCTAGTATACCAAAGTATTTGGAATGTCATGATAAGATAAAGATTTGATATAATACTAAATTGATCCTCTTAATTAACATGCCATTGATTCCTAAGATATTGACATCTCACCCAGATGCTTGAACCCCAATAGAAACTTTACCTTAATACCTAAAAGCCGGATATTCTTCAAAGTTGTTCTTAATTGATTTGATAACCCCTTTTTCATACCCTGAAGATGGACAATCCTGTTATACCTTGAGCTAAAAATCATTTCCTCATAACTTAACACCCCTATTATTCATGAAGCTTATCTTCTTGATGTTCTAGTACTTGTACCTTGTCGAAAACCATTGCTTTAAGCCTAGCTTGGCATTACTCTTTCATATTATCCAAGAGCCTTGCTAAACCTCCTTGTCAAAGTTCTTGTATACGGGAACCTTTCAATTACCCTAATATAGTAAAGTCGAGCGGATCATGGCCCTGAAAATTGGTGGCATATTTCCTGTGTTTTAAGTTGATCTATAATCCCTTGATAAAAATGTTTACTACTTAAGAGATTTTATCGGCATCAGTTTTTGAAATATTTAAAATATGGATTTTCAATCCCAAAGGGGGATAAATATTTTCTTTGAATAGTGGATCTGGACTGAGACGCGAGTCCTTTCCACACTTATATTATAGGCTTAAAAGTTGCCTAGGGATCCCATTAATGTTTTAGAACCCAGCGAGGTTCGGGATTACTTCGTGGCTGATCACCGGCTGTAATCCGTAGCGTCATAAAATGATTTTTGAATTAAGATATGATTTTGAAAATGTTTTGATACAAGAAAATGATGCCATCACTCAAAGTTTTATCTCTTGTTAACATTGGTTATGCCTTCGCAATGTCATTCTTTTATATATATCTCGATTTATGTTTTGTATCATATAGTTTAGCATTTATTGAGCATTTGGCGCACTCCTTGCTTTACCCTGATATAACAGCTAGCAGCTATGGTTAGATTCAAGCAGACATCATGTAAGACCTGTGACGCCGATGCGTATGTCCGAGCTCAGGTAGAATAAGAGATAGTTTTGTGTGAGGACTCGATATTAAAATCAGTTGTATTAGATGGTAGTGTTGGGCTGTTCCAAACCCTAAACTATAAGATCTTAGAATAGGTTATTTTTGCTTTCTTTTAAATATTGTAATAGTTATATTTATTTTGTTTGTTAAGTTGGGGGTGTGACAGGTTTTGGTATCAGAGCTACGGTTTAGAGTCCCTGGACAGCCCAAATAGGTTATAGGATTTATGTATAGGCTATAGATAATATACGAGAGAGTAGGTTAAGTAAATTTATTATTAATACTCCTCTTATTGGTTTGTCAGCAAAGGGCACATTCCTCGGCACCCTCTGGGTCGGACGACACTATTGCTTTCTCCGTGTATGCTGAGTTGAGGCGCGAGTTTGACATGCTTCAGGGCAAGTACGACCGACTGAAGAACGTGTACCCGGACAGCCGAAACTATGAAGGGGAGCCTAAGGAGCAGATGACTGCGAGACTTGAGACCTTGGTTCAGTACGTCAACACTAAGCTTGAGGAGATGCCATCACACCGAGACCGCACCAGCCAGTATATCATCCAGATGGTGGCGGATGAGCTCCAGAGCATTGTGAAGACGCTTCGAGAGGAGAAGACTACCAAGCCCCATTTCGATGGAGTGGAGCCTTAGTTCTTTCCATTATCTACCTTCCATGTTGAAGTATTATCAGACTTCGTAGAATTCCCAGTTGTTTCCTTTAAATAAGCATGTTATTTCTAGAATCAGACTTTGTCCTAATCCTGATGTATTGTGACCTTTAAATTTCAATTATTATGCAATATCGTTTCATTTGCTCTCAACTGTTATTTTACGCCTTTATATGCATCACCATATCTGTTTAATTTGAAACTTGACCTCATATGTAAATAAGAATGCCATGCGATACCCTCGAATTATTTCATCATTCATACCTGTTTTGACAGAACTCTTATTTCAGGATCATGCCACCCAAAAAGAAGAACCCAACAACCACATCTACCACAGACCCAAATATTCTCCGATTACTGGAAACCTTGCAACAGCAAACCAATGCTATAGCTCAACAACAACTAACTCTTCAATAATGGATTGAAAACCAAGATAACCGTGAACCACACCAACCACCCGAACCACCAGTACCACCTCGACAAGTTGTCACTTTCAAGGCTTTTCAGAATGTGAATCCACCTGCATTTCATGATACCACTGATCCAATAATAGCTAACATATGGATTAAGGAAATGGAAAGGGATTTTGAGTTGGTACAGTTAGGAGACGATCAGAAGACGCCATATGCTACTTACTTCCTGAAGGGCGAAGTCATCTATTGGTGGGAATCAGTAAAAGCTATGGAAGCAACTCAGCAGGTTTCTTGGGAAAGATTTAAGAAGTTATTTCTGGAAAAGTATTACCCTAAGTACATGCAGAATCAGATGGAGCTTAAATTTCTTAAGTTGAAGCAAGGGAATATGTCTGTACTGGAGTATGGGAAAAAGTTCACTGAGTTGTCAAGGTTTGTGACAAAGTATACCAGCACTGAGGAGGAAAAAGTGAAGAGATTTCAACAAGGATTGGAGCCTTGGATCAGAGATAGAGTGGCTATGTTTGAGCTTGATACTTATGCGGGAGTAGTACATAAAGCTGCTCTGATTGAGAATAATAGGATGCAGTCAAGGAAGGAAAGGGATAACAAGAAGAGAAAGGTTCTATTTTATGGAAAGAAGTCTGAAGCCGAAAATTCACAAGATCGGAATGTAAAGAGGATTGGATTCCATAAGGGCAGAAATTTTCAAAAGAAGGGAAATTTGGGCAAAAGACAAGAATCGAAGGGGAACAACCAGGCAAGCCAAGGATAAGTTGGAGAAAACAGGTTCCAAAGACCGGAATGCAAGCACTGTGGAAGAAGGCACCCCGAAGTGTGTAATAAGCTGACCATGACATGCTATAGGTGCAACCAGAAGGGACATTTGGCAAATGAGTGCAAGATGCCGAAGCCAGGAGTTACATGTTACAAGTGTGGAAAGACTGGACACATAGCTAGGGAGTGCAAGACGACCGGACCAGTCAAAGCTCTAATGAATGTGGCAAGTACCAGTGCAAGCGTGCCAACCGAGGTATTGGCATTACCTCCACCACCTACAACAACTCCGCAAGCAACAGCAAGGACATTCGATCTGAAAATGAAGGACGCTGTTCAGAACTCTGAGGTGATAGCAGGTACACTTTTACTCAATAATGTCAAAGCTAAAGTATTGATTGATTCTGGAGCAACAAGATCTTTCATATCAGAAACTTTTGTTGATAAACTTCAATGTGATAAAATGATTATGAGTGAGGTAGTAAATGTGGTAATTGCGAACCAAGAGAAGATTCCTGTGAATCAATTCTGTCTGAAGTGTGAGATTGATATTTCGGGGCATAAGTTTTCAGCTGACTTGATACTCTTCAAGTTGGGAGAGTTCGATATAATTTTAAGAATGGATTGGTTAGGGAAGAATAATGCACAGATTAATTGTAAGACCAAGAAAGTGTATTTAAAGACAAAGAGTGGAGAGAAGGTAGTATTTAAGGGACAGAGGTAAGAGCAATTGTTTCTTACAATCGTTCAGGCTAAGAAGCTACTTAGAAAAGGTTGTGAGTCATTCCTAGCTTATGTAGTGGATTCAGAAAAAGGAAGTCCCAGTATAGAAGATATCCCCGTAGTTAACGAGTTCCCAGATGTGTTTCCAGACGAACTACCAGGCTTACCACCAAATCGACAAATCGAGTTTGAGATCAACCTTGCTCCGGGCACATAACCAGTATCAAAGGCCCCATATTGGATGACACCAGCAGAAATGAAAGAGTTGGCAAGCCAACTACAAGAATTGTTGGATAAAGGAGTGATTCGGACAAGTATGTCACCATGGGGAGCACCTGTTCTGTTTATAAAGAAGAAAGATGGAAGTATGTGGCTATGTATAGATTATCGGGAGTTGAATAAGGTAACGATCAAGAACCGCTACCCGCTACCAAGAATAGATGACCTATTTGATCAGCTGAAGGGAGCAAAGTGCTTTTCAAAGATTGACTTGAGATCAGGATACCATCAATTAAAGATCAAGGAAGAAGATATTCCCAAGACAGCATTCAGGACCAGATACGGACATTATGAATTCTTAGTAATGCCGTTTGGATTGACTAATGCCCCGGCCGTATTTATGGATCTGATGAATCGGGTATTTAAAAAGTATTTGGACAAGTTTGTAGTAGTATTCATTGACGACATCCTTATTTATTTTAAGTCGGAAGAAGAACATAAGCAGCACCTATGGATAGCATTGGAGATACTTCGGTAAGAGAAGTTGTATGCCAAGTTTTCTAAATATGAGTTTTGGTTAAAGGAAGTTCAATTTTTGGGACACATCATTGGAAATGAAGGAGTTAAAGTAGATCCGGCAAAGATTGAGGCGATTATAAGTTGGGAGAGGCCAAAGACACCTACGGAAGTGCGAAGTTTTCTAAGATTGCAGGGTATTATAGAAGGTTTGTCAAGGATTTTTCGAAAATTGCCACGCCATTGACTAAGTTAACCAGGAAAAATCAGAAGTTCGAATGGAGTGCAGAATGTGAGGATAGCTTTCAAGAGTTGAAACAGAGGTTGGTAACGGCTCCGGTGTTAGTACTACCAGATGACCAAGGAAACTTTGTGATATTCAGCGACGCTTCACATAAGGGATTGGGCTGTGTGCTAATGCAACACAGTAAGGTGATCGCGTATGCGTCAAGACAGTTAAAACCGCATGAGTTGAAGTACCCGACGCATGACTTGGAACTAGCCGCCATGGTGTTCGCACTTAAGATTTGGAGACATTACCTCTACGGAGAAAAGTGTGAAATCTACACAGATCACAAGAGTTTAAAGTACATTTTCACTCAGAAGGAGCTCAATATGAGGCAAAGGAGATGGTTGGAATTGATCAAGGACTACGATTGCTCGATAAATTACCATCCTGGAAAGGCGAATGTTGTAGCCGATGCTTTAAGTAGGAAGGAGAGATTGAATATGATTGCAACACCAAAGGAATTATCTGAAGAGATTAAGCAATTTGGATTAGAACTTTGTAATTATGGAATAGTTGAAGAAGTTTGTCGTGCAATAACTTTTCAGCCAACACTAGTGGGAAAGATAAGGAAATGTCAGGAAGAAGTAATGGAGAAAGAGAAGAATCAACTAACTGGAGAAGAGATTGGCACTCAAAGGGATGAGCAAGGTATACTAAGGTTTTCCTCAAGAATTTGGATTCCTCATGTTCCTGAATTGAAGAATGAGATTCTGCAAGAAGCCCACAATTCAAGATTTTCAATCCACCCGGGAAGCACCAAGATGTATCGGGACTTAAAGCAGAACTTTTGGTGGCCAAATATGAAGCAAAACGTGGCATAATGGGTTGCAAAGTGTTATACTTGTCAGAAAGTGAAGGCAGAACATCAACGACCAAGCGGATTAATTCAGCCCCTAAAGATTCCAGAATGGAAATGGGAAAATATTGCTTTGGCCTTTATAGTGGGACTACCGCGAACGAAATCCAGACATGACGCTATATGGGTTATAGTTGATCGCCTTACAAAGTCGGCGCATTTCCTTCCAATTAATAAGAAGTCGTCATTGGACAAATTGGTTCATCTGTACGTGCATGAAATTGTACTAAGACATGGAGTACCCGTATCGATAGTTTCAGACAGAGACCCCCGATTTAACTCAAGATTCTGGAAGCAATTTTAAGAAAGTCTTGGCACGAAGTTGAACATGAGTATGGTGTACCACCCGCAGGCTGATGGTCAGAGCAAAAGGACAATTCAAACAATCGAAGACATGTTGCACAGTTGTGCAATCGATTTTGCAGGAAGTTGGGACGACCACTTACCATTGATTGAATTCTATTACAACAACAGCTATCACTCCAGTATTGGCATGCCACCATACGAAGCTTTGTACGGGCAAAAATGTAGATCACCGACAAGTTGGGATGAAGTAGGAGAAGGAAGGATTCTAGGCTCGGAATTGGTACAACAGTTGCATGACACATTCAAGTTAATTCAGAGAAGGTTGCTTACTGCTCAAGATAGACAGAGGAAGTGTGCAGATCCAACACGTAAGGATGTTCGATTCCAAGCAGGCGAAGCTGTTTTGTTGAAGGTGTTACCTATAAAAGGGTTGTCTAGATTTGGCAAGAAAGGGAAGTTAGCACCTAGATATATAGGTCCTTTTGAAATTTTGAGTCAAGTGGGGAAGGTAGCCTATGAGTTAGCCTTACCACCTCAGTATCAGCATGTGCATAATGTGTTCCATGTGTCATTGCTTAAGAAGTACAATCCTGACGCCAGCCATGTGATAGAATATGAACCAGTAGAAATTCAGGCAGACCTGTCCTTTGTGGAGCAACCTGTCAAAATACTCGACTGGCAAGTAAAGAGTCTTAGGAATAAGTCGGTAAAGTTAGTGAAAGTACTTTGGAGGAACCCCAAGGTCGAAGAATCAACTTGGGAGTTAGAGTCTGATATACGTTCCCGGTATCCTCATCTATTCTCTTAGATTCTGGGGACAGAATCCCTTAAGGGGAGAGGATGTTACGACCAGCATTTTCGTGTAATATTATTTATGGATTTGGTATAATATTAAAGCCGAATAAAAATATGTTCAATGATTGTACGTCTGTGTGAGTGAAAATTTCTGCATTATAAAATTGTTATGTGTAGTATATGATTTTTTAAAGCAAAAGTTTATTTATTTCCTTTATTTTTGATTTATAAGGAATATTCTAAGCCTTGGAATTTTTTTATTTTAAAAGATATTTTGTTCACAAAATTTGAAAGTGATTTTATAAAATTTCTAAAAATCCAAGTTATTTTATGGTATAAATTTTATAATTTTTGAACTTTTATTTTATTATATAAAAATAAATCTTTGAAAATTAGTTTCTTAATAATTATCAAATTACATAGTTACCCTTGCATGCAAATACTCTTCCATTCAACTAAGGGGCAAGGAAGGCATTTCCAACCCCACTCACTTTCATTCTACTAGCCAAATTACCACTTTGTCCTTGCATGCAAATCTACCTAACTATGTTGGAAGGTTACTCTTGTAAATTCTCATATCCACTCACTTGTGGTCAAATAAAAACCAAACAAATATGATTATCACTCCACTTTCACTCCACCATTTCCACACCCCTCCTTCCTCCCCCTCCCCTCTCGGCTCTCCTCCCTCTCGGCTTTTTTTGGCCGAAGCCCTACCCCCTCCCTTTCCTTCATTCTTCATTCAAGCTTCCATCTCCCACTCAAGATCTCGAGACGAGGGTAAACTTGCCATAAAGGTCGAGTAAAGCTTCCAGTTGCTCCTACCAGCCAGACCAGACCAGCCTTTCTCAAGGCAAGTGATTCAACCTGTCTTTCGTAATCACTGCAAATGTGTAATAATTGGTTCATATATATTGATGCGATTATCCTGAGTTATATTGATATACTTGAACCAAGCGATTCTGAAATCTATCTTTATATTATATAGAAATGCCATGAACCCTCAAGTACATATTGCAAGAAGATCAAAAGTCGTATCACGCTAGTATACCAAAGTATTTGGAATGTCATGATAAGATAAAGATTTGATATAATACTAAATTGATCCTCTTAATTAACATGCCATTGATTCCTAAGATATTGACATCTCACCCTGATGCTTGAACCCCAATAGAAACTTTACCTTAATACCTAAAAGCCGGATATTCTTCAAAGTTGTTCTTAATTGATTTGATAACCCCTTTTTCATACCCTGAAGATGGACAATCCTGTTATACCTTGAGCTAAAAATCATTTCCTCATAACTTAACACCCCTATTATTCATGAAGCTTATCTTCTTGATGTTCTAGTACTCGTACCTTGTCGAAAACCATTGATTTTAGCCTAGCTTGGCATTACTCTTTCATATTATCCAAGAGTCTTGCTAAATCTCCTTGTCAAAGTTCTTGTATATAGGAACCTTTCAATTACCCTAATATAGTAAAGTCGAGCGGATCATGGCCCTGAAAATTGGTGGCATATTTCCTGTGTTTTAAGTTGATTTATAATCCCTTGATAAAAATGTTTACTACTTAAGAGATTTTATCAGCATCAGTTTTTGAAATATTTAAAATATGGATTTTCAATCCCAAAGGGGGATTAATGTTTTCTTTGAATAGTGGATCTGGACTGAGACGTGAGTCCTTTCCACACTTATATTGTAGGCTTAAAAGTTGCCTAGGGATCCCATTAATGTTTTAGAACCCAGCGAGGTTCGAGATTACTTCGCGGCTGATCACCGGCTGTAATCTGTAGCGTCATAAAATGATTTTTGAATTAAGATATGATTTTGAAAATGTTTTGATACAAGCAAATGATGCCATCACTGAAAGTTTTATCTCTTAAACATTGGTTATGCCTTCGCAATGTCATTCTTTTATATATATCTCGATTTATGTTTTGTATCATATAGTTTAGCACTTGTTGAGCATTTGGCTCACTCCTTGCTTTACCCTGATATTACAGCTAGCAGCTATGGTTAGATTCAAGCAGACAACACGTAAGACCTATGACGCCGATGCGTATGTCCGAGCTCAGGTAGAATAAGAGATAGTTTTGTGTGAGGACTCGATATTAAAATCAGTTGTATTAGATGGTAGTGTTGGGCTGTTCCAAAACCTAAACTGTAAGATCTTGGATTCAGTTATATTTACTTTCTTTTAAATATTGTAATAGTTATATTTATTTTGTTTGTTAAGTTGGGGGTGTGACAGTCACACTAACTCATAGACAACTTTACTTATATTTCTTTATACCTCGAAAGGTTCAATACGTTTAGGACTCTACTTTTTCCTTCTATTCAAACTTAATCAATCTCTTTCAAGGTAAAACTTTTGCCTATACCACGATCCTCATTCTATATATTCATATTCTTCCAATGCAAATCCGCTTTCTCTCTTTGTATATCCCGAGTTATTTCAACTCTTTCCCGAGTACACCACCACACTCTTGATGTACTAAATGAATTCAGGACTTAATAATATCTCTACTCCCACTTTCTCTCAATAGAGGGAGGACTCACGCTTATGTCCACACAACACTTCGCAAAGTAGCATTCTCTTACTAACATGATAAATATTATCATAGAAAACTTGATCTATGGTAGGTGATTACCGCAGTTCCCTTTTTAAACCCATCATATATACTCTCCACATATCTTATATTATCCGAATCACCTTCTCACTTTAACCCTTCATCTAAGGATGATAAGCAGTACACATTTTCAACTTAGTTCCAAACATTCGAACACCTCTTACTTATTCTCATCCGTCAAGATTAGAAAGTAATCTCATATATTCACTTCTTATCACCTTTAGGTATTCGAACTCCAACTTTTACTCTTTCCAGTTCTTCTATTAATTCCTCAGTAATCTTAATCCTATTCATTTCTTCTCTTCTATTCAAGATATTGGTCCCTAAATAGACCTTGCTTGGTTGGTAGTTACTCAAACAACCAGGCTCCTGACCAGAACTTCATACTTTTAATGTTTATTATACAATTACTACTGTTCAATCCTTCGCGGCATTTCTCTAGGTTTTCAACTTGGCCTTCCTTAGCCCTTAGATGGGCGAGGATGTTATCAATAAATATAATTTACTTATCCAATTACTCCTTATACACCATATTCCTTAAATCCTTATAGATAACTGATGCACTTATTACCCCACATAATATCACCAGAACTTACAATGCACATAACTCATCCCAATCGCAATCTTTGACATGTCCTCAGGCTGGATCTTAAGTCAATCCTCGAGAAATAACACATTCCTTGAATTAAATCACATAAGTAATTAATTCCTAATAGGGGTTATTTATTCTTATTCGTCATTTATTAAATTCCCGATAATCATTACACAACCTCATAATTCTATCCTTCTTCTCTACAGCATCACTGGTATGCTCATTTTCCTCCTTCTCATAACTTTTACAATTACCAACTAATTATTTCGTTCCACTTGCCTCCAGACACTCCAGGGCATTTATTTATTACTCAAACCTTTCAACTTCTAATAATCAGCACATAATCTTCATACATCCATTCTTCTTTCCTATAAACCACATTAGTACATAACACAGAATACACCTTGTCTCATTATTCTTTCATCTCCCAATTCTGAAGTTTCCTAAACTAATTACTTGATTCCTACTGGTTCATAAAATCTGGGGCTTTTGACACCAGCCCAACTCTGTACAATAACCACTGAGAAATTATCTCTTATGTTCCGAGGTATTCCTGATAAGTCATTCGATAAAACCTTTGGGATCTCACTTGTTGTCTGGATTCTTTTCAACTTAGGTACTTTCTTATTATTATCTTTTATATGCACTAGCCACGCCTTATATTGCTTCTGCATCCATAAACTTACCTTACTATTGGCTTCTGTATACTTTACACTTCGCTTCTTCCGACACCACTCCTTGCCATAATACAGAACAACCAACTCAATCCTAAAATCAAATCAAACCCCTCTAGCTCGGAGGGTGTCAGATCAACTACAACTACGTCCAATTTCTAAACACTTGATTTCTTGTTTCTTTTGAAAGTTCTATCTCTAGCTGAGCTGGATGTTGGCCCTTGAGATGTAGTATCTTGAATAATCATTCTACAACTCCTTGCAATATGCCCACTCTTTCCATAATTGTGATACATCACTTCTGGATTTTTCTGGATTACATTCCAATACATAATGACCCTTATGTCCACGCTTAAAACACTGCACATCCTTTTTGCATGCACCAATGCGTCTCCTGTCACAGGACTTGCAATCCACTACTCACTTGACTGACTGGGCTGGAGTAGAAGCAACTGAAGTAGCACTAGACCTAGCCTGGGAGAAACTCTGTCTCCGTAATCTCTTACTCCTATTCCGGCCAAACCAATTCTCAAATTCCTGAGTGGATTCTCCTTGGTTTGCTTTATCCCTAACACCTTCCGACTTCCTTTTCTTATCACTTTCATCCTTAACAGTCAACTTCTGGTCACTTTCCATTACCAGGGCGACCTGAACCATAGAGGAGTATGTCTTGAGTTGTAATGCCACAACTCCTCTGCGAGTTTTAGGCTTTAACCCTTGTTGGAACCTCCTTGCCTTCTGACTCTCCGTACTTACATACTCAGGAACTAATCGGGCCAATTCTGTAAACTTGGTCTCAAATTCCAACACACTTCTTTCACCTTATTTCTATTCTAGAAACTCAATTTTCATTTGACTCCGCACACAATCTAGGAAATACTTTTCCAAAAATAACTCAGTAAACCTAGCCCATAGAATAGGGCCTTCTCCTTCTAACACCCTGATTAACTCCCACCAATAATTCACTTCATTTTTTTTAAGAAATAGCTTGCATAATCGGTCTTAAGGTTATCACTTACTTGAACGAGGTTGAAAACTTCCTCCATTTCTTATAACCATGCTCCAGCAACTACCGGATTAGATTCATCTTGAGACTCAGGAAGGTTAACACTCTAGAAAGATTTAAGACTAACACTTCAATTCACTTATTGTTGTTACTGCTGCAACCGTAGATACCGCTGCTGAACTTGTGGGATTAACTGCAACTGTTGTTGCTGTTGCTGGTGCAACAAGTCTAGAATTTCATTTATGATTGGACCCTACGCAAAACTACTACAATTTTCTTTAGACTGGGTAGCTTTCTTAGGTGGCATCTTCCTGGGATATATAAATGAGTTTTATTCAAAACATAACAAAATGTTTGACAGAAGGTATCAGGAAAATGCTGCCTAATCACAGTACCCAAGTCCTTAATATCGGGGTCCACTTATAAAAGAAATCTAGATTAACAACACTAGCAAACACGGAAACAATGACAGTAGAAAAATCAACAACAGTTCAGGAAAACTAGAATACTGAACACCATAGCATGGATCCTTAATACAACAGCAACTAACCCCTTCCCGTCACTACTCTATTACCTCATTAGCACCAATCTGGCATACAATGAAACTTGGCCGGCTATAACAGCCACCAATTACACAGAGCCAGCTTGTAATTCAAGTCTAGCTTAAGGAATGCTGGACTCCTCTAGGCACCATAGTCCATATTTCAATCAACCTTTTCTCCAGGGATGATCTCTTATCACCCTCAAGTGATTCATCAATCACTGAATTACCTTTCCCGAGGCTATAACTCCATCCTTAAATCCTGAACTCCCACGGTTACCATTACTCTTAAATAACACCCTGATATAAGGCTTTCCTTCTTCCTGACAGTTACTCTGACTTGCTTTTAATAACGAGGACCATCTAATCGCAGAATTCATTATCATAGAATATCAAAGAAAATTACATACATAAGATGTATGTAATTCATTATCATAGGGAATCGAATAAGAAGAAACTATGAAGAAGATGTAGGTATGACTGAGAGAAACCATACAAGTACATAAGATGGCCAGTCTTAGTACCGCATAGCTCACAACACATACTTCGGTGGCGTCCCACCAGACCCTTTTGCCACACAGACAAATGGTCAACTCATATGCATTATTTGCCCCAATCAACCGATATAATTTTCGAGAAAAGAAACAATATTTAAAAAGAAAATTTACAAATAAGAAATGGTGAATCTGATTTGTAATGAGATCAACAGAACCCTAAGTAGCTTACTTCGGGTTCACGACTTTCTCACAGGAAAGATAAGCAACTTATGGAATAGGAAACAGTTACTCTGGAAACAAAATACATTTCAAGAAAGAAATAGAAGGGTTCAAAGATACCAACTCCTTTCTGATCCACATCCACTATAAATTTGGTCGTCATAGCAGTCCCTGATTATTATCACACTATCCGAACTCACTAAGGTCACACAACCGGGCCAATAACATTCCTTGACATAGAAAAGGCGATATTTAGAAATAACGTTGGCGTCTTCTCAGCTGACACTACAAGAGCCCGCTTAACACTAAATCCTCGCAATCAGACTCATTTTCTTGAGGGAAAACTAGAAATCTCTATCGAACATTACTAATAATACATATACAAAGGAGACGTTCTCTAGGTTAGGGCAGTTCCAGTCAATCCACAACAAACGTCAGGGTTACACCTTAGAAACCCTTGACTAAACTCATAGACTCGCTCCTCTGATTGAGTTGCTGACTTACATCTATATATAAACCTTCTTGCACTCTTTTGACTCCATTCTTAACCTAAATCAGGGGCTCAAACCTGTAGCTCTGATACCAACTGTGACGGCCTCAACCCCGGGGTCAGGAGTTGACGTCATCAATAATAATAATAACCATCAAAATTCAAACCAAATCATTAATAATACATATCTACGACCCCTCTTTACCAAGACCTTTTCCAGGTTTAAGTATGATTTAGGTTGCAACTAACACAAACCAACTTACAACAATCTTTCTAACGCAGCTAACTTAACACAGCAACTCAACAGACCATCTTTGGTCCAACACAACTACCTCAGAGGATCCTGACACGAAAGGAACTGGAACTCTGCCCTGACTATCGCGCAAGAATCTCCTAGGCATCTGCAATACATATATAAAACATTTCGCAAGGGTGAGCAATTGTTTGCTCAGCAGTTCGCTATATGAATAACAAATAAAACAATTTATGATAAAATAGTGATAGGAACAGAGATTTAGCTCGTTTACAAAATATGTAAAACATTCATAAACTGGATACTCAAAACTAGCATGCTTTCAACAAAACAAACGTAGTAGTGTGCTGTGTATAAATACCAGAGTTTAATTTCAACATGCTATCTTCATTTCCAAATCCATTGTATAAATCACTTATTCCGTTACGAGAATCACAAAGCCAAATCAAATACTTACGAATATGTGAAGATAGCTGATCAGGCTATCAACACTGGACGACTCTCACTGCCATCCTATATACCTATTTTGAAACTCAAAGACTAGCTAAGTCTCTGACCTGCTGGACTAATCGGTTATATAGTGCGCGCAACTGAATTAGCCTCTTACGCCACCTCAATAGGCCTACTCTGGCCCCAATGTATCCCATATCTGACCGTTTTATCCAGTTTTCAAAATACTTGTACCATCTCATTTTCAAAATCATTCATTTTGCCAGCACACATATAAAATCCATTTCGCAAATCATTTCATTCGAGATAGGTACCTTTCGAAGTTACTTTTCCTCAAAACAATTTGAAACCAGTGATTTATAACTACAGGGGATACATAACTTAAAACGTTTCTGTTCTATTTGTTGCGCCCTCCAAACCCGGGTCAGAAGTTTGGGGTCCACACACACACCTTATTTATAACCTGCTTATAACAATAATAAAGATAATAATAATAATATGCAGTGACCCTACTTACCAACTACCACGGACCGTAACAGGTTAAAGTATGCACATAAACTAAACACACATTTATATTACAAACCGTTTAAATCCCAACTATTCAAACTCAGAACTGAGTATTAAATGTTATTACAAACTTTTACAAACTTAAGATACTCCAAAAGGTGCCTACTAGCTTAACTTGATCAACCTGAACCCCTAGCTCTCGCGCTGGACTGGGGATCCTCGTTACCAACTGGTTCCTTCTTAACTAGAAAAGATCATACACAACATCGCACAAATGAGCTAACTAGCTCAGCAAGTCACAATGATAAAACTGAGAATAATTATCATCAAGTGAAAAGGGTTATGGTATCAATTGAACAATGAATTATGATTTAGAATTGGATATTATATTTTCATTTTAAAAACCAAGGTTAGGCTGCTGATCAGTCACGCACTAACCCCGAGCAAAGCACACAACACTGCTCTAACTACTGGATCCAAGGCACACATTGGCCTAACTTGACCATTATATGGACTGACCATGAATCTGGTCCATAATTTTATAAAAATAATATAATTCTAACATAATAACAGAATAAACAGTAATAAGCAATAAACAGAATCATTAACAACATTGGACGTTCAATAATGAAAGGGTTTCAATTTTCATAAGAATCGATTGGCATTTTCAAAGCTTGGCTATTAGGTAATGAAAGAATTGGATATCAAAGGAATCAATAGTTCAGGATTACCAGGAATTGGTCTTTCAAATCATACGGTACCATGGTTTGAGTATATAAGTAATTCGGTTCAGTGTTTGGTATTTAGTTTGTATGTATTTGGGGAGTAGTATCGCATGTTTATGTTTCGTATCTGGGTGTACAACAATCAATGGTTTAGAAGGAATAAGGTTTACGACTCAAGTTCAATAACTGGAATCATGGTTTTAGGTTCAGTGCATCAAAGCACTTGTAATATAAAACAGGATTATCAATCAACTACAATATATCTCGAGAAAGTTCAGAACACTTGCCTGGTACTAGCTTGCTATACTGCACTCACTTTCAATCACAACTGTCTTACTCCTCGACTATCTGTTTTCCTTTCCTACGCCTTGCCTCTTCTGGTCACATATCATAAGCATCTATCAATATTCAACTCACACGATTCTATTCGACATATACTTCTATCTACCCTTCGTTTTACCCAAATTCGATTAATGGATTGAAAGTTATACTATAAACAAGTAAACATCGAATATATAGACCAACAGTTAACCAACAAGTCACATATAACACATAACACGTAAAATAATCAATGATATATCATTTGTAATAGAGTCTCGAGTCATAAACAGGCTTTTGGGTATTTAAAATGGTTTTTAAAATATTTTTCGAAATTAAAACGGGTTGTTGGATCAATTTCGGAGTAATAAACAGGGTTCGGCTTGCCCAATCTGGCTTCAAAACAATTTTATAATAATTATCGAGCCTTGAAAACAATTTAAAATAATATTTTAAAGCTCGAAACTATTTTTCGGAATTTTTAAATCATTTTTAAATAATTAAATCTAATTAAATAATTAACTAAAATCAATTAATAATTAATTAAATCAATTAATCATTTAATTTTTGAATTAATTGACCAATTAATCAATTAATTATTAACTAAAATTAATTAACTAATTAATTCAGATTTATTTTTAAATTAAAAATAATTTTTGGAATTTTAAGAAATAAAAAAGAATTTTCATAATTAAAATAAATAGAAAATATGATTTTTGAATATTTTTAAAACAGGAATCCTAAATTTGCAAACTCTGGAAAGTTCAGGGACTAAACTTCATCATCCCCAAAAGATAAGGTACTAAACTGTAATTTTACAATTCAAGTCGCCGGAAAATAGAGGGGTGGCCGGAGAACACGATTCCGGCACCCACACCTCACCATCTGCTCCAGATATATTCTACACAACACCAGGAATCAATTCGTGCAATTAAAACATATTAATCATCCCTGTCCTGGCCGGAAAATGGCCAAGAACATCGTCGGTTTCCGGCGAAACATCGAAAACTTCAAAACACAACTCCCTTCGATTCAGACATCCTCTGTTAACGAGTTATATATCAATCGATTGCAAATTTCATAAGGAACACAACCCACTATAAATCAACAGCTAATAACCCCTAAATCAAAAAGCCCCAAATTTCAATTGAAAACATTCATACGGGTTATAAACCCTAATTTTGAAATTCGAAAATTAAACTCAATTTTGAATATGTTATTGAACTCCAAATCAGACATATGACATATGAAAATCATCAGGAAAACAAGCTCTACAACATACAATTATCAAATCATTCAAACAATCATCCGTACAAAAATTCATATTTTTAATAAAAATAATTCGAAAATAATTAAAAATGTAGAAATTAAACCTTGATTTCTACAGTAAAACGAGTCCTGGAATCTGAAAGTACACTCCAAATCCTTCGTTTTGGTTACTCCAACTTTCCAAACAGATTTCACTAACACCTTGAAACTGTGGTTTGATTCTCTGAAGGTTTTATGAAATTAGGGTTTTTCTCTGGAAAATTATATATTTAGCTGACTGCAAATGATTTTTGATACGAAATAAAATACGGTAAAGGCTATTTATAATTACGAAAAATTAGTATCCCGTTGGATCATTCCGGATATGAAATGGTACGTTTATTTATAAAAACTGATCCAAACGGTACCGGTTTTCGGGATAAATATCCAAATCAGTACAATTTATACTGCGGTCTTGGTCTCAGCGCCTGGTTACACGTATTACGAGGTGATAATTGTTATAGTTTAATAAAAAGATCCCGTTTATCAAAAATACGAGTTTTATTGATTTACCGAAACAAATAATGTATCGAAAATATTGCGCCGGGACCCGCGCAGGACAACCGTACGCCGGATCGAAAAAGTTGAAATATGGAAAATGCTCTGAATATTGCAATTAGGTTAGGAAGGAGTTCTCGGAAGAGTTTCGAGTTATAAAAACGTAAAAACGGCTGACGTCAGTTGGTTCCCGGTTTAATAAAATAGTTTTTAAATACTCGGAAAAAGATTTTAAAAAATCCATATATTTCCTATAAAATCATAAATCATCATAAAAATAAATAGGAAGATATGACAATTATCTATATTTGATTTTGGTCATATAAAAATTAAAATACTCAATTAATATTATTTTTAAACATCCAAACACATTTAACACTTAACAAATAATTCACCGGATAGATACTGAACACATATAATAATAGTTTATTAGCAAAATTAATTACACGATATATCCCGGATATTACACCATTATGAGAATAAAACATTTAGCTATTCATATGTACTGAACCATAAAAGAATGGTCAGGGGTACTTGCCTTGTAGAGCTTTACAACTGTTACTGACCGACTCTAAGCCGACTCGGACGCTCAGGCTTTATCGCTTTATCATTTGACTATCCTGGATCCGACTTCAACGCTCAGGTCCTTCGTTTAGGAACCTCGCTGCGCTTGTCGACTGATCACTGGGTTATCCTTAGTTTGATATCAACTCTTGAGTCCTTCGATTAGAACCAACAGAGCCGAAATACCCTAAGTTAGACGTCTAGGTATGCTTGACATATCCTCGGTAACAACCTACCCATTCGATATCAAATCCTGACTCGTAATTACACATATTATAGTAACACAGACCACAATTAGAGTTCACGTTCTCAAAATCGGTTTGGTATTCATTTTCAGAAAATACGCATACTCGTCCTTTTTACGAGACTAGGGTTATTGGATTTTAGCAAAATAATTTACCACTACATACAATTAGGTTCCACACAAAATATATGTATATACTTATTTATACTCGCTCGACGTTCCGATAATTACAGGGTATGTCCCAAATTTTTGAATTTTAATTTCCAAAAATTCGGGTAGCACCTCCTCTGTTTATCGGCCTACCCGTCGAACAACTCGACGTCAATCACAACAACAATCAATCAATCACACAATCCAACATTTACGGCTCACAATCCCATCTACTAATCCAATTTAATATAACACAACACCTTGCTCATTGTAAGAGACCAATTTTATGCACTAAATATTATTTATTTTAAAATATTAGGACTCAGAATAAACATCATAGTCCACCATCCGCTCGTCATAATTCATCGCGGATGACGGTAAAAGTTTTTCGGTGCCCGATTAATTTCGGGTTTCCATACAAATTTTCACCGATTAATTTTTCAAACCCGAATAACTTGATCGATTATTAGTTCACAATTTCATAGAAGCAATCATTGAATTAAAATAATCGAAATCACAACATAAACAGTCGAGTTTCTTAAAGAATAGCAAAACCAACAGAAAACACGCGCTTACGCGCTGCAATACACAACACAAACAGGGTCACCTCGCAGGAATTAATCTGGCGGCAACCAGGATAAACAGGAACAAACAGGCAACCTCAACAAGCAATTTCACGGGGAGATACATACGCCACAACGCACAGGCCACCGCATCGGAAAAGAGTCCGGCGGCGGCCGGAAAATATAACAGAAACGAGCAACAAGGATCTCAATACCATAAAAATCCAGGCGCATATATATACATAAAAGTATATACATACAACAGAACCACCAGGGAAATTTCTTTCTCAGCGGCACCTTACCGGAACAGGGCGGAAATCGGCGAACATAGGAGAAAGAAAACCGAAGCAAAGAACCGAACTGGGGCTGGGGGTATATCTTTTATTAACTAATAACTTATTCATTTTTTTTAGTTCTCTTGTTTTGTTCCCAATTCAACACGTAGCATAAGATCTCTGATAGGCTGCCACGAATAACTTGAATTAATAGAAAGGTTACACGTGTATGTGCACCCCTGACGGCTTGGTTTTAACCCGTAATTTATGTTTGAACGTACCAAGTTGCGCATAAAAATAAACTCGTAAAATTACCAACATAGTCTTAAAATTTCCTAAAATCCCCGAAGTTAATAAAATAAAATTTTCATAATTTTTAAAGCATTTTTGAAATGCAACTCGTACCCGCGTTTCACAATTAACGAACCGAGCGGTACTTAAAACAAATTCAGAAAATCACGAAAATAGTCTTAAAATATTACAAATATCTCGAAGTTTATGAGAACATAAATTTTGAAATTTTTAAACAATTTCTAAAACGTAACTTGTACCCGCTTTTTAACAATTAACGAAATAACGTGCAGGTGAAATTAATCCCAAAAATTCCCGAAATAATTTTAAAATTCCTGGAATATTCCCAACCTCAATAAATATGAGTTTCATAATTTTTGAAGAATTCGGGAATTAAATACAGATTTTATGACTAAATGCAATCAGAAAATCATATAGGGCTAAATAATTGATGAAATATTGATTTCTGAATTTTATAAAATCCTAAAAATAAATTTTGAGATTATAAAGTCATAAATTTTTTTTAGAGACAATCCTCATATTTACACAAATAAACTTGTATTAAATCCACTTTTAAAAGTGAAAACAATTCAATACAAGTCCATATTTAATTACACGAACCACTTTGCATACCATAATTCACACACATAGATAAAGTAAAACAACACATAGCTGACAGAAGCTATACACATATATTATTCCTTTAATAATTCCATAATTTCACTTTAATTAAATATAAAAGTATACGAGTCGTTACATCTCAACATTATGTCTTCACTTTGTCTTGTCGACAACTTAGAGTTCTCTAGTGAATTTTGACTTATTGATACCTCTTAGTTCTCTAGTGGACTTTGACTTATCGATAACTCATAGTTCTTTACTGAATGTAGACTTGTCGATAACTCTGAGTTCTCTAGTGGAGAAATGACTTATCGATATCTTCGATCTTCATGTCTTCTTGACTTGTCGATATCTCACTGAGTTCTCTAGTAGCTTTCCTGACTTCTCGATAAGTCATTTGGAGTTCTCGAATGATGTCTCTATAACACTAAATATGTAACTTGTAAAGATCCTTACTTAGAGTATTTTTATCCAAACAAGTTTATTCAACTCCAAGCTTCTTCAAAATTCTTCTAAGGCATGATCTTCTTGATCTTCTTCCAGATAGAATCCTTAGGCTTAATAATGTTTCAGGAAAAAGACTCTAGTCTGCTCCTTTGCATTTTTACAGACTTTAAAGTGTTACAAATACAAAATACAAATTAAGATAACAATACAACTGACTTAGGGTAAACAAAATGTCTTAGTCTTGTTAAAGTACAGGCATGTCTTTTACAAAAGCTGAGACATGAGGATATCCATACCGACGCAGTGTACTATCGGGCCATGAGGTCGGTGGAGACAGTGTTAGATTTGATCCGGCAGGAGATAGACCGTGTGCCACCAGGGTTTTGAGATCAGCCAATCAGTCAGACGTGTTGGACGATATGTGACATATGTAGATAGAGGCAGCATAGTATAGTATGATTAGGCTTGTATGTATGTAGTCTCTAGTTTTGACATGTAGCAGCAGCAGCTATGACAGATCAGATGTAGACTCTTTTGCATCAAGCACTAACACCTGGAGCTGGTGTCAAATATATACAAAATGAGCTTTTTCAACTTTTTCTTTTATTTTGAATTTCAGTCTTTAAAGCATTTACATTTACTTTACTGTTTTATAGTTTTTCCATATCTCAAATGTTGTTTTTATTTAAATTAATGGTGTGCCATTTATTATCCCAAATTTTCCAATTTTTCAAATGAGTTGTTTAAGATCTGAATTGTTTTAATTTCTCATCTCAAAATCTGTCAAATTGTTTTCTTTCCATTATCAACTGTTTAAATTGCCTGTTTTAATACCATAAAATTGTTTCTTTATTTATATCACCTGTATAAAAAAAATTATTATTAAAAGAACCATTTGTTTTATTATCAGTAACATGGCATCAAAAAGAAAAATAAGAAATGAGTCATCCAATGATAACACTGAAGAGCAAAACAACAATAACCACCACATGGACCAAATGTTTAACCTAATGCAACAGCAAATGGTGATGATGCAACAGCAAATGCAGCAACAGCAACAACAGTTTTAGCAGCAAATGTTACAACGGCCACATCGTCCAAAGCCACAAGCACCACCAGTTGTACCTGTTGTTACCTTCAAACAGTTTCAGTCGGTAAAGCCTCAATAATTTGAAGGTATAGCGGATCCTACCAAGGCAAGAGCCTGGTTAAAGGAGATGGAGAAAGCATTTGCGTTTGTTAAAGTGGAAGCAGATCAGAAGGCAGATTTTGCTAGTTATTTCTTGAAAGGAGAAACTAATTACTGGTGGGAGTCTAAGAGAGCGCTAGAAGGCGACGGTGTTGTAACTTGGGATAGATTCATCGAGCTTTTTCTGGAAAACCCGTTATATGAAGAACCAGATGGAAATTAAGTTCTTGGAATTGAAGCAAGGGAATTCGTCGGTCACTGAATACGAAGCCAAATTTACTGAATTGGCTAGGTTTGTTCCAGAGCATATAGATACCGATGAGAAGTGGGCTAAGAGATTTCAACAGGGATTGAAGCCGTGGATTTATAGCAGAGTGGCAGTATTTGAATTGACGATATATACAGCCGTAGTCCAAAAGGCCATGATAATTGAAGGGGAAAGTGAGGCGTCCCAAAAGGAAAAGGGACCAGGAAGTTTTCAGAATCGTTCCAACAGGAGGTCGGGATTTCAAGCCCGGAAAAATGCAAATTTTAGAAGGACATAAAAGGGTAATCAGAGGACGGGCAATCGACTCCCAGCCCCAAATCGACAAAGACTCATCAGACCACCAATACCCGAATGCTGAACATGTGGAAAGAAACATACAGGGATCTATGATAAGCTGAATGTCACGTGTTTCAAGTGCAAGCAGAAGGGACACTACTCTGGGGAATTCCCAACAAAGAAGACATAAATCATTTGTTTCCAATGCGGAAGGAAGGGACATATTACTAAATACTGTAGAGGAACATCAATGGTAGTCTGTATCCCAAAGGTTTTGGCATTACCTCCACCACCATATCAGAATCAGCCTAGGGCAATGACCTTTAATATGTCAATAAAAGAAGTTATGCAGAGTCCTAATGTGGTTGCAAGTACGCTTCTTGTGAATTCTACAGGTGCACAAGTATTGATCGATTCTGGAGCCGCACGATCTTTTGTTTCTGAAGATTTTATTCATAAATTATATTATGAAATTTAACGGTTGGACGAAACATTAATTATAAAGTTAGAAAACAACGATCAAATTGCGGTAGACCGAGTGTGTCCATGGTGCGATATCGAAATAGCGAGACATCATTTCTCAGTTGACTTGATACCTTTCAAGTTATTGGAATTTGATGTTATTTTATGAATGGATTGGTTAGCCGGTAATAATGCCCATATCGATTTCGCGAATAAGAAAGTAAGTCTGCGAACTAAAGAAAATGTAACAATAACGTTTACAGGAGAGAAATAAAAGCAAAGATTTCTAACAATGATGCCGAAAAAATGATTGTTACACAAAGAATGTAAAGCTTATTTTGCTTACATATTAGATACGGAAAAAGAAAGTTCGAAGATCGAAGATATTTCCGTGGTGTGTGAATTTCCCGATATCTTTCCCGATGAACTTCTAAGACTACCTTCGGATCGAGAAATCGAGTTTACTATTGACTTACACCTGGTACTGAACCAGTTTCGAAATCTCCGTATTGAATGATACCAGTTGAGATGAAATAGCTGGCAACGCAATTGCAAGATCTTCTCGATATAGGAATTATAAGGAGTGTATCCCCATGGGGTGCACCGGTATTGTTTGTGAAGAAAAAAGATGACAGTATGCGACTGTGTATCGATAGTGAGCTAAACAAGTAAACTATCAAGAATAAATATCCTTTTCCATGGATCGATGACTTATTTGATCAACTGAAATGAGTGGCATGATTTTCGAAAATTGATTTAAGATCGGGTTATCACCAGTTGAAGATTAATGCAGAAGATATTCCCAAGACTACTTTTCAAACGTGATACGGACACTACGAATTTCTCGTAATGGAGTTTGGACTGACCAATACACCAGTGGCGTTCATGGATTTGATGAAGAGAGTGTTCAAAAAGTATAAATTTATCATTGTATTTATTGATGACATCTTGATTTACTCGAAGACTGAAGAAGAGCATGCAGAGCACCCGAGAATCACTTTGGAAACCTTGAGGAAGGAACAACTTTATGCAAAGTTCTCAAAATATGAATTTTGGTTAAAAGAAGTGCAATTTCTAGGTCATACAATCAGTATTGAGGAAATTCAAGTCGACCCAGTAAATATTGAAGCTATTTTAAATTGGGAAAGACCAAAGACCCTGACGGAAGTTAGAAGTTTCTTGGGATTAGCTGGTTATTACAGAAGATTTGTTAAGGACTTTGCGAAGCTAGCTACACCATTAACTAGATTGACTCGGAAAAATAAAAAGTTTGTATTGAACGAAAAATATGAAGAAATCTTTCAAGATGATCAAGGAGATTTCGTCATTTACAGTGACGCTTCCTCTCGAGGACTTGGATGTGTATTAATGCAGCACTGAAATGTAATCGCGTATGCTTCTAGACAACTAAAACCTCATGAACAAAAATATCTGACGCATGATCTCTAATTAGCCGCCATTGTATCCGCACTAAAACTCTGGAGACATTATCTTTATGGTGAAATTTACATGGATCATAAGAGTCTAAAATATATTTTCATGCATAAAGAACTCAACATGAGACATCGACACTGACTAGAGCTAATCAAAGACTACGACGTATCAATCAACTATCATCCAGGTAAAGAAAATGTTGTAGCAGATGCACTAAGTCGAAAGGAAAGATTGAATATTTTGACATCCTCAGAGGAATTGATCAGAGAATTAGATAAATTGGAAATTGAAGTTCGTATTCCAGAAAACTCCGCTGAAATGAACTATACAATGACATTCCAGCCAGAATTATTGGAAAAGATAAGAAGGTGTCAGGAGGAAGTAATGAATCATGAAATCGACAATTTGACAGAAGAAGAAATTACAAGTCGGAAAGATGACAAGGGAATTTTACGAGTTGCCTTGAGAATCTGGATACCCAATGTTCCGAAACTGAAGGCAGAAATTTTATGAGACACTCACAATTCCCAATATTCAATTCATCCCAGAAGCACGAAGATGTAAAGAGATTTGAAGAAAACTTTTTGGTGGCCAGACATGAAGAAAGAAATAGCTGAGTGGGTCAATAAATGTTATACGTGCCAACGAGTCAAAGCAGAACACCAACGTCCAAGCGGATTACTACAACCAATGGATATCCCAGAATAGAAATGGGAACACCTAGAAATAGATTTCGTAGTAGGACTTCCGAGAACCAGAGCAAACCATGATGCGATTTGGGTTATTATTGACAGGTTAACAAAGTTAACACATTTTCTCCCAATCAACGAAAGATTTTCACTTGATAAGTTAGTGCACTTATATCTTAAAGAAATAGTGATGCTCCATGGAATGCATGTATCCATTGTATCTGATCGAGATCCATGTTTTAATTCGAGATTCTGGAGACAATTTCAGGAATGCCTAGGTACTAAACTAAATATGAGTACCGCTTATCATCCACAGACGGACGGACACAGCGAAAGGACGATTCAGACAACTGAAGACATGCTACGTGTATGTGTAATAGATTTTAAAGGCAGTTGGGATGAACATTTACCGCTAGTGGAATTCTATTATAACAACAGCTATCATGCTAGCATTGGAATGCCACCCTATGAAGCCTTATATGGAAGGAAGTGTAGATCACCTACATGTTCGGATGAAGTTAGAGAATGCAAAATTCTGGGTCCAGAACTGATTCAATAAACCAAGGAAAAAGTAGAACTTATCCAAAAGTGACTCGAAGGAGCACAAAGTCGACAACGCAAATACGCAGATCAAACCAGGAAGGATGTGGATTACCAAGATAACATGTTTTACTAAAGATATCACCATGGAAAGGATTGACTACGTTTGGCAATAAGGGCAAGCTAAAGCCACGAGTCGGTCGATTTGAAATTTTGAAGAAAGTCGGAAAGGTTGCGAGTTAGCCTTACCGCCCCATATACAGCATATCCATAATGTGTTTCATGTGTCAATGCTTAAGAAGTATAATCCTGATACAAGGAATGTAATAGAATATGAGCCGATAGAGCTTCAAGCTGATTTGTCTTATATAGAACAACCAGTAAGAATTTTAGATCGGCAAGTGAGAGTATTGAGAAATATGTTTGTACCATTAGTAAGAGTCTTGTGGAGAAATCCTGTGATTGAAGAGTCAATCTGGGAGCTTGAAAGTGAAATGTTAGAAAAGTATCCCCGGTTATTTTCCTAGTGAGATTCTGAGGACAGAATCCTTATAAGGGGGAGGATGTAACGACTGAGAAATTACTTTTATATTTTATCTTAATAAATATGATTTATGTATTTTATTATGTCATTAACTATGTTGAGTTATAAAATTCTAGATGTTATGTGCTATGTGTATCTTGTTTTGATCAGAACGTGTTTCGGGTAATTATCGAGTGTTTTATTCTAGTTAAATGTTTTTATATCAAAAGTTGTATGGTCCAAACAGTGTTTTAATAGCCGATATTTCACATAAAATCATTGGCCTTATTTTTCCCAGTATGGCTTATACTATCGTGATATTCTGAACATCCAGACGTTTTACAAATTTTCTCGATTTGCAAAAAATGACTTTTCCAAGCCCCTTCAGGTGTCAAAAGCCCCAAGAAAATCACATTTTTATTTTTATAGGATCATGAAATTATCAAATATCATTTTTCTTTGCATTTTTGTATTTTTCACAATATTTGGGAATTTTTGGCATATATTTTGTATTTATTGGATATTTAAAAATTCAAAATTAATACCCAAAAATTATAAAAATTGGGGCTAATTAATTTTATAAGATTTATAATTAGGGACTTAATTTTATTAAGGGGTATTATTTTTACTAGTATAAATAGCTGATTAATTACTAATTAATTATAAAAAAATCTAGAAAATTAAGAAATAATTGTGGGGGTGAAGAACAGCAGAGGAATTCAACCGCAGATTTCATCATGTTTCTGTTGTCCAAATCTTACATGTGAGTAACCAAAATGAAACTTTTGATCTCTACTTTCTGTTAATATCATCAATTTTATGTCTTGATGCTTGGATTTGATTTCAAAATTTAGGGTTCATAAATTGTAATTGGGGGTTTTTGATTTCGGGGTTATGGGATGAAATTGGTTGTTGTTATAGTTTCATGTGAGTATTTCTTATTGTTTTTGTAATATCCGGGATATATCGTGTAATTATTTTTGCTAATAGATAATATTATATGTATTCAGTATCTATTCTGTGAATTATCTGTTAAGTGTTAAAAATGTTTGAATGTTTAAAAATGTTATTAATTGAGTATTTCAATTTTTTTTATGTCCAAAATAAAATATAGATAATTTTCATATCTTCCTAATTATTTTTATGTTAATTTATGAATTTATAGGAATCATATGGATTTTTTTTAAATTCTTGTTCGGGGTATTTAAAACCTATTTTATGAAAACGGGAACCAACCACCGTTAACCGTTTTTACATTTTTAGAACCCGAAACTCTTCCGAGAACTCCTTCCTAATCGAGTTGCAATATTCCGAGCATTTTCCATGTTTCGACTTTTTCGATCCGGCGTACGGTTTGTCCTGCGCGGGTCCCGGCGCAACATTTTCGATACAACATTCGTTTTGGTAAATCAATAAAACCCGTATTTTCGATAAACGAGAGCTTTTTATTAAACTATCCCAATTATCACCTCGTAGTACGTGTAACCAGGCGCTGAGACCAAGACCGTAGTACAAATTGTACTGATTTGGATAATTATCCCGAAAACCGATACCGTTTGGATCAGTTTTTATAAATAAACGTACCATTTTATATCCGGTATGATCCAACGGGGTACCAATATTCCGTAAATATAAATAGTCATTACCGTATCTTATTTTGTACAGAAATTCATTTGCAATCAGTTAATTATATAATTATCCAGAAAAATGAACCGTGTTCTTCGTGTTCTTCACAATCAAACGAGAATTTGAAGACGTTATTGGAATCCGATGGAGGCGTATGAATAGTCAAAACGAAGCTCTCGACGAGACGGTCGGTTCCGTATCGAAATCGTTGAATAAGGTTGAATATTTATTAATTTCGTATTTTCATATTTTCCTTTAAATTCGGTTTTTAAGTTTGAAGGATTTTTTGAATGTTTTGATGATGGATTATGATTCCTGAGTTCCTGAGGATTGATTTAGTGTATAAACTCGTTAATTTTGGTCCAGTATTGGGTGAAAATGAGTTTTGGGTTTTTGCCCAGTTTTTAATTCGAATTTTATTGTTGTTCTTGAGTTGGTGATTGAATTTGATTATGTGAATAGGTTGTAGATGATTAGAGCGTTATTTTGATGTATAAATCGCGGGTTTTTGTTCATTATTTAAGAAAGTCGTGACTTCGCCGGATTTCTCCGAGTTTGCCGGTTTTTATGGCGGATTTGATCGGAGAACGGCCTGGATTGTATGTTTGTGCGTGTTGTTAAGCAAACTGAATTGCCGGCGTGACGAAGAATGATTTAGATATGATAAACTCGTAAAACCGAGTGGCTTTAGGGATGAATGAAGGTCGCCGGAGTCCGGCAAGAACCGCCGGAAACTGGTTTCGTCCCCAGAAACCGGCGAGTTCATACCCGACCCGGTGACATTCATCACGACCCGGTTCTCAAACCCGGGTTAGATTCATTTTCCCCCAATTCCAATTATCCAAATCTGTTTCTGGAATTTGTTTTTAGAAATAATTCAAAAATTCATTATTTAATTCCTAAAATTCATTTTTAATTCCTAAAATCATTATTTTAATTCCAAAATTCATTTTTAATTCAAAAATAAATCTGATTTATTTTATTAATTGATTTTAATTAGTTTTTAATTATTTTAATTAGTCAATTAATTTAATATTAATTGATTAATTAACTTAATTAATTATTAGTTGATTTTAATTGATTTAATAAATAGATTTAATTATTATTAAATGATTTAAAAATTCCGAAAAATAGTTTCGAGCTTTAAAATATTATTTTAAATTGTTTTCAAGGATCAATAATTATTATAAAATTGTTTTGAAGCCATATTCGGCCAACCGAACCCTGTTTATTACTTTAAAATTGATCCAACGACCCGTTTTAATTCCGAAAAATGTTTTAAAAATCATTTTGAATACCCGAAAGCCTATTTATAACCCGGGACTTCTCTATAAATGATATGTCATTGATTATTTGACGTGTTATGTGCTATATATGACTTATTGGTTGACTGTCGGTCTACATGTTCGGTGTTTACTTGTTTATATCGTAACTTTCAATCCGTTAGTCGGATTTGGGTGAAACGAAGGGTAGATAGAAGTGTATGTCGAATAGAATTGTATGAGTTAAATATTGATAGATACTTATGATGCCTAGCAGAGTAAGCAAGGCGTAAGAAAGGAAAGCAGGTGATCAGAAAATGGAATCGACATGTAGAAAATACAGCCAGTAATCAGAAAATAGAATCGAGGCATAGGAAAAGTAGACGAGTGATTGTTGAAGAGAGTCAATTGATGAATAAAAGTGAAATCGGAATCGATTATAATAAGGCAAGTACTTCTAAACCTTTTTCGAGATTTATTGCAAATATTTCTAAATTCTCTTGTGACCTATTGTTAATATTCAAAATAGCTCTCTTTTATATTGGAAATACTTTGAATCCTCCAGCCTTGAACCTGAGCCACATCATTTGATCTTTGAGCCGTAAGCCTTATTCTTTGTGAACCATTTCTTGTGGATTTACCAAATATTAAACCACACAAATATGATACTACTCCACAAATATATATCCATCATATACCAAACACTGGAACAAAATTGTTTATATATACAAAAACTTTTATACTTAACCATACCTTGTGATATCAAAGCACAAAAACTTTGGAAAAACACTATTCATCTAATACCCGATTATCCTACCGGCTGGAGGCCACTTCTTTTATGTATTTTGACATACCCTTTTTGGTAACTATGAACTTTTACCATGCTCTTTTATAAATGTTTTATGGTTATTGATTATGATCTGGTTTTATTGAACTCTATTGTTTATCATATTGAAATGCTTTAGAATTGGATAGTTTTCTTTGTATGGACCAGATTCGTGGTCAGACCATATCGATGGTCAAGTTAGGCCAATGTGTGCCTTGGATCCAGTAGTTAGAGCAGTGTTGTGTGCTTTGCTCGGGGTAAGTGCGTGACTGATCAGCAGCCTAACCTTGGTTTAAAAACTTAAAATGAATAATCCAATTCTATTGGTTGTTTAACAAGAAACTTGATTCCTTTGAATCATCTCATTTATTATTGTCTAACCTCAGTTATTGATAATATGACTTGCTGAGCTAGTTAGCTCACTCTTGCGAATCTTTTTATATATTCTACAGTTAAAAAGGATACGGTTGATAGCAAGGTTTCCCAGTTCAATGTTCGAGCTAGGATTCCAGATTATGATTGATCGAGCTAGCACGAGCTTATGGCAGTAGTGAGATAGCAAGGTTGTAAGAATGATTTTTATTATCAATTGTAAGTTAAATTAGTTGGGATTTGGTACGATGTAATAATTAAGGTTGTGGCTTGTTTTCATACTTTAACCTGTTGCGATCCGTGGTTTTGTAAAGCAGGGTCATTGCAAATAATATTTCTTATACAGGTTGATATATTGTGTTTGTGTTGTGGACCCCAAACTTCTGACCCGGGTTTGGAGGGCGCCACAGTTTTGCACTGTTAATTGCATCAAACGATAGCTCCAAGTAGTGATTCAAGTTTTAGGGTTTATATGAAATTTACTTTAATCGTTTTTTATTTTATATGAATCTGAGATTCATGTGATGATAGGGGTTCGATTATACAAGTTATAAGCGTTATTTTAATATATTATTTGTGATTTTTCATGTACAAAATAGCTAGTTTGGATTTTGGCCGGAATTGTAGTTGGTTTGATCGGAAAACGATTTGTAGGGGTTCTTAGGATTAGATTTTGCTGGGGTTGAGTTTCTGATGTGATTTTGAATAAAATCCATGTTGGAATCGACTCGAACGGTGCCTAAATCGGCTGTAATCAGCTCGCCGGACTTGGACATTGAGCTTGCTGGCGGTGATGGTGGCGTTCGCCAGAGACGACGGGGCCAGGGTTTTGAAGGCGATTGGGATGACGATTGTATTGCTATAGCCCTGGGAAAAACAAACAAAGTGATAATTAATCGAAATCGATTCATTTAGGGGGGATTAGGCTCGCCAGAAACCTGGGTTTTGGCCGCTGGGTTTTAATTGGCCGGCACACCTGAATTATTCTTGAAGATCCGTTGTCAACACGGTGGTTGGCCCGGTTTAGATCTTCAAAACCCCATTTCTGATTTTAGAAATCTATTTCGGATTAATTAATTTACTTTTATTTTTATAAAATTCTGAAAATTAGTTTTATTTATTTAGAAAAATCAAAAAATTGAATTGATTAATTATTTAATTTATTTTATAAATAAACTTAATTTTTTTTTAATTTTAGAAATTAGAAAATATAATTATTTATTTATTTATGTAATTATTTCTTAAATACTTATTATTTAATTAAATTGATTAATTATTTTATAATTAATCATTTTAATCGAATAATTTGTAATAAATTCTATTTAATTCTAAAAATTAGGGAAAAAATATTTTTAAATATGATAATTCCTAGATAATTATTTAAAATATAATTAAGGTTTATTTTTTATGAATAATTAATTATAATTGATTAATAATTGGTTTAACCTTGTTTATTGCGTAGTAATTAAACCGTTTATCAGTTTTTATCGAAACGAAGACGATTAGACTAAGAAAAATGACCCGATTCCATTAAAAATAGTTATAATTCATAATTTCTTTCGATAACGAGTCGGCTTATAATACTTATTTGATTACAGACTTTATTATTTATAAATACGAGTCTAGTAAATCTCAGAAAATTAGATATTGTTTGTTAATGCGAATATAGATCTGATTTCAATTCTAAAAATATTTGTAAGTCTGAACTAATTATGTGCCTTATGTGCTATGTGATTTACATGATTTCTTGAACTCTATTTGTTAAATAAGTATATACGAGTCATATGAAATCGTATGGGTAGACGATAAGGGCTACATGGTTTTAGTCTGAGATATGCGTACCATGTAAGTCAACTAAATGAGTATCTTTCCTTGATAGATTCAACATCAACAAGGCGAATCAAGCCGGAGATAGAAAACTGTGAACTACCTGAAGCGAACCGGATACCAGGCAAGTTTTTCCTCTACTCTAAGTTCAGAATGGTGAATTGCTTTCAACTTTCCATGACAGCTATACCCTGATAATTCTTGTTCACAAACACTGATACATAATTATTGTTCCTTTATTTCTATTTCATTTCGATTCCTGATTTCTCCTAATTCATTGAATCATCTATTCATATTCTAATAGTTTCATACACACATATACATATACTCTGATATATTTCGATGTTGGGATACATCAAAAGCATACTGATTGTTCCGGATACTAAGCTATGGACTGAGTGGTTACGATGCGGGTCGGGTATGAACCAGACCCTTGATTATTAGGCCATAGTGCCTGGGTACCCTATATGTTGGTGGGTCTATGCAGTTGGGTATATATCCGCGCTATATCCCGACTGATCAGCAGGTTATAGTGCATATGTTGGTTTTTGTGTCCAGTCTAATTTATTTCGTACTCACCAATAGTGGCTTTCATTATTCCTTACAGAAACAGGTGATTGTGCGAACCATCAGATTACCGGTTCATTTAACTTTCTTTCTTTACACTATATATATAAATGTTGCAGGCTTATTGAGCAATTTTGGCTCACCCCTATTATTATTATTCACCTTGTTTTTCAGTTAAAGTCGAGAATGAAACTCATCCGTACCCGAGTGGTCAAGAAGCGGGTCAGACGGCGGGACCCTCTGGCACCAAGGGTGTTAATTCCAATACCAGAAGAGAGTTTTGAAATGTCCGAGTAGGCGTAGCAGGAATAGTTATAGATTTTGTTGAATAAAAGAAACTTAGTTTAAATTTTATGTAGATAACTGGTTTATAATAAAGAAAGGTTGTTAGACAGTTTATTTGGGTTGCTGTAATAATTTGGTAAGTTGTTCTTATTTTTCACACATTAACCTTAAAAGATCCTGAGTAGTAGTATTAAGGGGTAATTATATGTTTATATTAGTATTGTACATGTTGATTATGGTAGTTAGTGTTAGTAATATCCTAGATATATACTTCAGATTTGGAGGGTGTTACACAACATATCGACTCTTTTGCTAGTAATAAAACTTTCCCTTAGAAAAAATATGGAAATTCCTTAATCTTTTTTTATCATACTCAGTCTTATTTTAAATCAAGGAATTCTTTAAACTATAATATTCTCAAGAATTGGATGAATAATGCTTCCGCGTGCTGATTTTGTTGTTAATATAATCAAACAAGATTTACGCTCTTTTGTCGTAAAAATTTAAAAACTTCTCTGTAATTACACTTCCACCCGAGCACATTGAATTAACAATACCAAGTCTGGAACAAATATTCTTCTAGGTAATCTGGGTCTTATAACAAACAAGAAACTTAAAGAGTAGTTTGACAACCAATTTTTAAAAATTGCTTTGTTTAAACAACTTTTAGAAATTTTGTTGAGAAAATCTCAGTCAAAAACTCGTTTAAAATTTTGAAAGTCGCATATCTGGTTGTCACTACTATATGAGTTGATTATTGTCCTATTTAACAATAATAAGGTACCAAATTCAAAACTTCTACTCCTTATTGGGTCTATTGTGCCTTCATTAATCGACGAAAATTTTAGTTACCGTTGCGTACTATTTTATTCGTGACTTCACTTCAAAGCTACCATCTAGTGCTATTGGTGATACTCCTATCATAATTTTTTAGATCGTTAAGTATAACAGGTCTATCCAATAGCCAGCAAGTCTATTCTATGTAACAAAAGTCTGCTGATATCACACCACATTAGTACTATACATATAACATCTGTCATAACACCAGCATCTAACTCCAAGGAAACTCTGAATCTCCAATCTCCCCAAACTCCTTTAAAACCCATCTAGCCCACTCCACAAGATAATCATGGGTGGCATATTCACTAGTAGCTCCATTTAACCTGGTAGCAGCTATCATCCGGAACACATGAATCCTCTCTCTAAGCTCCTTCTTACCTTTCTCAGTACCTCGGTATTCACAATATATTGTAGCTTTTTAATCTGTCCTTGCAGGGGATGTTGCTTCATAAGATAAGTCTCATACTGATGGTATGGAATAAAGTATGAGGTAAACTAAAAAGATAACTCGTAGATGAATGTCCGGTTATTAAGAATATGTTGTGAACTTTATGACAAGTTAAACAAAATAATTAGTAAATATTATTTAGTGTCTTTGTAGCTTTCAACGGATGATCAATTCAACATCCGTTGAAAGAGTAGCTTATGTAATAATAAGATTAGTAGCACATTACTGCATATAATAATGCTTTAGTGATCTAGATGTTCCAAAATGTTTTAGTCATGTTGACTACTAGCTTGATATGCAAGATAGGTTGGTTAATTGTAAATACTAGATTTCTTGTAATCTTGTGTAAATGAAATGGAGTCAACTACCAAGAAAACAGTCTCAACGGATGATTCACAAAGCTTCAATGGATGTTCAACTAAATCTTCAACGGATAATCAACCACACACTACACCAAAATCTCATTCACACAACTGTCATGAGACAACGGTTCAAAATATACCCGTTGTCCCAAAAAATCAAACCACGGGGTTTTCTTCGCTATGAAAAAACAGTTGTCTTGCTTTCCATCCGACAACGTTTATAGAGGTTTTTGCACACTATTGTCTAAGCTTTTCGATTTGACTTATTTAGACAACTGTGATTTCATGGACTGTTGTTTATGACTATTTTAAACAAGCGTGAACCAATGTTGTATGTCCAAAAACTCATTCTATCTTAAGACAACTGTTATTTTACGAGCTGTTGTTTGTAACCCTTTTACATAATGTTGCATGCATGTTGTATGTACAAAAATTCATTCCATCTTAAGACAACAGTTTTTGACAAGTCTGTTGTCTAATTTAGACAATGGTTTACTAAAACTGATATCTTAGACTCTATCAAACAATAGATTTAAAATACCATTGTAGAAAGCAAAGTTCATAGACAATGGTTATTAACATTATGGGATAATAGAGGTTCATACAACAGTTTACTGATTAGCAAAAGAAACCGTTGTCTATACAGCAAAGATGGAAAAAAAAATTGACTTGCACATATTACAAAGGTCCAACCAACAACAAAGTAGAGATCCTCAATCAAAATTGAAAGCCATTCCTCAAAATTGGCAAACCATACACTTTCAATTAAACAAGACAGAGATTTCAAATTACATTGTTCCATATATACAAGACAGAGTTGTTTAGTAGTGAATATTACAATGAAAATGGAAACACAATCCTTGTTTACTGCCTTTGGTAACATGCATGCTGCTTAGCCATAATTTTGCACGCCTTGACAACCGCCGTATGCTGGTAATTCTGCATAAACACAAAAACAAGTGATCAACATTAATTTGCACAAGTTTGATGTGGAAAATTTTATAATTTATCCTCTGCAGTAGATAACATATCTCCAAGCCCTGTTTCTGCAGTAGAAGCTAGCCATACTTGTATGTCCGCCGAATGATTATTTTTGCTATGATAAAATCATCATCTATTATAAGAAGAGCATCAACCAGCAGCATTCACAAATTGAAAACTCAGTCAACTAGATGATGATTTTATCACGGCAAAAGTAATCTCATCAAGGGGTTCACGAGCAGTACACATGGATAATGGGAGCTTCACCTACAAAAAGAATAAAGTGAGCGGTACATGGACTCAAGTATCTATAAATAATTATATATATTACCACTATGGAAGTTGAATCCATTCTTCTTCCTCTCGCATATAGCTAGTATTTTCATCGTCCAGTTCATCAACATTCGGGAACACGGGCAACTGCAGCTCATTCTCAAGTTCTATTTCTACAGAGCCTTCATTTTCATCATCACAGTGGTCATAAAAGTTCTTTTCCGGGACTTTCAACACCACAGACCAAAATTTTTCAAGAGTATCATCAATGTAGCAAACTTGCTTAACATGTTTCCCTAGAACAAAAGGATCATTTGAAAATCCTAATTTATTTAAATTAACCAATGTATATCCCAACTCATCAACCTTAACCCCTTTGTTCATATCTACCCAATTGCAACGAAATATAGGGACTCTAAAATTATTATAGTCTAGCTCCCATATACTTGTTATAACTCCATAATAGGTATGTGAAGTATGTTCAACAGATTTAAATTTTTCGGAAGGCATTAATGTATCTGCAACAACACAAACACCACTACACTGTACTTGTCTATTATTATCACGCTCCTTGGTGCTATAAATAACCCCGCTGATTTTATAACCACTAAACGTAGGAACATTCTTGTTAGGCCCTTCTGCCATCCACCTTATATCATCACCTATGCTATTATGGTCATGGAGCAATTCCGTCTCAATCTGTACAATAAAAAAAAAATTAAACAATTTTTTTAGGTCTGTGTTTTTATTTTTTATTGGATGTCTTCGACTTCTTATATTACTTGTCTGTATTGTTTTTAATCAGGACTACGTAACAAGGTAATAAACACATAAATAAAACTTACCTTTTTCCTGAACCATTCGGGGAATTGTTCATTCTGCTTGGTTTTTAGCCACACCTCGTCATTTTCATGCTGCTGGTATCTTAGCATTAAAGATGCCATATGTTCACTACAAGTAAAATCAATTGCTTCAATATATTTACCGAATTGCAGATAATGAGAAAATAACAAAATGCACACACACACACACATATGTTAGTAACTTACTCAAAATATTGCCTCATGTGATTGCTATTTTGCAGAACACATAAGTGTGCTAGATGCAATTCCTCTTTGCTTGGCTTGATCATTGTCGCACCAGATAAAGGTTTGCTTATTGCATTTTGCTCATGCCTATCATTTTTTGGCAAACCTATGGTAGCTTCTTCAAAATTGACCAAACGTTCAACGGCCTCTTCGGCAACATATGCCTCGGCAATACAACCTTCGGGATGAGCAGCATTTCGAACATATACTTTAAACGCCTTCATATATCTCTCAAAAGGATACATCCAACGTAGAAAGATTGGCCCGCAAAGCTTAACCTCTCTCACAAGATGAATTGAGAGATGGATCATGACATCGAAGAACGAAGGGGGAAAGTGTTTTTCCAGCTGGCATAATGTTTCCACCAACTGAGATTGCATATTTTTCAATTTATCTACATCGATGACTTTGCTGCAAATTGCCTTGAAGAAAAGGCAAAACCTTATTATTGTGCACCTGACTTTTTTGTGCAGTACCGACCGAATCACAATTGGAAGCAAATGATGCAATATTGTGTGGCAATCATGAGATTTCATTCCAACAAGCCGAAGTTTTTCCATATTTACAAGATTCTTGATATTTGAACAAAATCCATCCGGTAACTTCATTTGAAGAAATGATGAGCAAACTACCTTCTTTTCAGCATTTGATAAGTTCCATGCAGCCAAAGGTACCTTCTCTTTCTTTCCGGGAGTTTTTGGCCTTAGCTCCATTCTTATTCCCATTTCTGCCATATCGAGACGGACTGACTCCCTATCTTTTGTCTTTCCGGGAATATTTAGCAAAGTTCCAAGTAAAGCCTCACATATATTTTTCTCGATGTGCATCACATCGAGAACATGCCTAACTGGCAAAAATTTCCAATACTCAAGTTGAAAGAAGATAGATAACTTCTTCCAAACTGGTCTAGCATCACCTTTCTTCCGTTTATGTTGGCGTTGTGTCTTACCAAAGACATGGTCCCTTAGATGTTGTACTCTTTCAAAAACCTGCTCACCAGTTAATGGAATAGGACCAGCACCTGTCTCAACGCTATTATCAAAAGCTGCCTTTTGATTTCTATACGGATGATGACGAGGCAACCACCTCCTATGCCTCATAACTACCGTCTTCCGATAGTGAACCAGCCTAGTAGCCTCTGTTTTATCAACACAAAGAATACAAGCATTATATCCTTTAACTACATGTCCCGACAAGTTCCCCAAGGCCGGATAGTCACTTATTGTCCATAATAATATGCCCCTAAGTACGAAAGACTCTTGTCTATATGCGTCGTACACTTGTTTCCCGCGCCACAACTCCTGCAGATCTTCAATAAGTGGTTGAAGGAACACATCTATATCATTTCCAGGCTCGGTCGGTCCTGATATTAACAAGCAAAGCATAATGTACCTTCTTTTCATACAGAGCCAAGGTGGAAGGTTGTAAACCGATAGCAAAACTGGCCAACTTGAGTGATCAGTACGGTTTCCACGAAAAGGATTGAAACCGTCGGCGGATAAAGCTAACCGGAGGTTTCTACTCTCCGATGCAAAATCAGGCCACTTTTGATCGACATCCTTCCATGTTTGCGAGTCTGCTGGATGCCTCATTTTACCATCTTGTTGTCGTTCGGTCTCATGCCAAGTCATGTCCTTCGCAATCGCTGGTGTATTGAACAAATTTCTTATTCTTGGTATCAAGGGGAAATACCATAAGACCTTAGCAGGGACTCCTTCTTGTTCTTCTCCTTTCTTATTCAGTTTCCATCTAGAGGCCTTACATATGCGACAAGTAGTCTCATCTTCATCTTGTGGCCCACGATATAGTAGACAATTATTCGGGCATGCGTGTATCTTATCATAACCCATTCCTAATGCACATAAGGTTTTCTTCGCTTCATTGAAAGAAGAAGGGACATTGTTGCCTTCTGGTAGCAAAGACCCAATCAATAATAGAACATCAGAAAAACATGAATCCGACATACCATGCTTCACTTTCAAGTTGAATAACTTAACCAAAGCTTTCATCTTAGTGTAATTCTCACAACCAGGATAAAGAGGTTCATGCTCACCTTTCACATGGTTGATGAAATCTGAAGAATCTGAAGAAAGAACATCATCATCGTCAGCTTCACCCATTCTTGTGCAGAATTGGTAATTAGAAGATACCGAGTTGTCACTTTCATCCAATACAGGACTTTCTACAATATTTGGCTCCCCGTGCCATATCCAGCGAGTATACGTTTCATCAATACCATTTTGAAACAGATGGTTTTTAACAATCCGAGCTTTCCAAGATTTGCTATGTGCGCACTTTAAGCATGGACAACTTATTTTGTCTTCGTTATATCCATTCTCAAAGGCAAACATAAGTAAATCGTCCACTCCATTCTCAAACTCTCTTGTTCTTCTATCAGCTTTTAACCATGACCTATCCATATTTTGATATAAAACAAGCTGCAAAAAGAAAGTGACATGATGGTCAAAAACAGAGCATATACTATTAAGCTTATGACTAACTACCAAAACAATTACAAACCCAAATTCCCAAATAACCAAAACTATTAAGCTTATGACTAACTACCAAACCAAAACAATCAGCAACAACTACATAATCTATTAGCAATTAGTAACTAATTAAGCTTATCACAAACCCAAATTCCCAATGTGCATCACTTCAAACAATTAATTGCAAAGGTGAGCTTGTGTTAGAGCTTAAACCACTGAAACAATGGAGGAACCCTAAAACACTAAAAAGATAATTTAGGTTACGGATTTACCTAAAATGGAGCCGCCACGAATCACGATGGAGAGTACAGGAGGGGATAAGATGAGGAGTAATGAATGACCTAATTTTGACTTCAATTATTATGTTCTCATTCAGACATAACAAAGCTCAATGATTGGGTTGTTAAAATTTTAAATAATCCTTAAATTATGTCCAAATAAAAATCCACTTATGGATAGTCATTTACAAAATTTATCGATGTTAATATCGACTTATTGTAGTCATGTACAAATTTTATCGGAAAATAATCAACTCTTCTTGTTCGTCTTTTTAACAGAAATCCGGTAAAAGCTGTAGTCCCTGACACGGGTACTACTACCCAGTTGACTTAATTAATTTCTGAAATGGATTTGTCAACGATCCAACCGTACGGATGTTAATATCGACTTAGTGTAGTCATGTACAGATTTTATCGGAAAATAATCAACTCTTCTTGTTCGTCTTTTTAACAGAAATCCGGTAAAAGCTGTAGTCCCTGACACGGGTACTACTACCCAGTTGACTTAATTAATTTCTGAAATGGATTTGTCAACGATCCAACCGTACGGATGTTAATATCGACTTAGTGTAGTCATGTACAGATTTTATCGGAAAATAATCAACTCTTCTTGTTCATCTTTTTAACAGAAATCCGGTAAAAGCTGTAGTCCCTGACACGGGTACTACTACCCAGTTGACTTAATTAATTTATAAAATGGATTTGTCAACGATCCAACCGTACGGATGTTAATATCGACTTAGTGTAGTCATGTACAGATTTTATCGGAAAATAATCAACTCTTCTTGTTCGTCTTTTTAACAGAAATCCGGTAAAAGCTGTAGTCCCTGACACGGGTACTACTACCCAGTTGACTTAATTAATTTCTGAAATGGATTTGTCAACGATCCAACCGTACGGATGTTAATATCGACTTATTGTAGTCATGTACAAATTTTATCGGAAAATAATCAACTCTTCTTGTTCGTCTTTTTAACAGAAATCCGGTAAAAGCTGTAGTCCCTGACACGGGTACTACTACCCAGTTGACTTAATTAATTTCTGAAATGGATTTGTCAACGATCCAACCGTACGGATGTTAATATCGACTTAGTGTAGTCATGTACAGATTTTATCGGAAAATAATCAACTCTTCTTGTTCATCTTTTTAACAGAAATCCGGTAAAAGCTGTAGTCCCTGACACGGGTACTACTACCCAGTTGACTTAATTAATTTATAAAATGGATTTGTCAACGATCCAACCGTACGGATGTTAATATCGACTTAGTGTAGTCATGTACAGATTTTATCGGAAAATAATCAACTCTTCTTGTTCGTCTTTTTAACAGAAATCCGGTAAAAGCTGTAGTCCCTGACACGGGTACTACTACCCAGTTGACTTAATTAATTTCTGAAATGGATTTGTCAACGATCCAACCGTACGGATGTTAATATCGACTTATTGTAGTCATGTACAAATTTTATCGGAAAATAATCAACTCTTCTTGTTCGTCTTTTTAACAGAAATCCGGTAAAAGCTGTAGTCCCTGACACGGGTACTACTACCCAGTTGACTTAATTAATTTCTGAAATGGATTTGTCAACGATCCAACCGTACGGATGTTAATATCGACTTAGTGTAGTCATGTACAGATTTTATCGGAAAATAATCAACTCTTCTTGTTCATCTTTTTAACAGAAATCCGGTAAAAGCTGTAGTCCCTGACACGGGTACTACTACCCAGTTGACTTAATTAATTTATAAAATGGATTTGTCAACGATCCAACCGTACGGATGTTAATATCGACTTAGTGTAGTCATGTACAGATTTTATCGGAAAATAATCAACTCTTCTTGTTCGTCTTTTTAACAGAAATCCGGTAAAAGCTGTAGTCCCTGACACGGGTACTACTACCCAGTTGACTTAATTAATTTCTGAAATGGATTTGTCAACGATCCAACCGTACGGATGTTAATATCGACTTATTGTAGTCATGTACAAATTTTATCGGAAAATAATCAACTCTTCTTGTTCGTCTTTTTAACAGAAATCCGGTAAAAGCTGTAGTCCCTGACACGGGTACTACTACCCAGTTGACTTAATTAATTTCTGAAATGGATTTGTCAAAGATCCAACCGTACGGATGTTAATATCGACTTAGTGTAGTCATGTACAGATTTTATAGGAAAATATAAGATGTTTAAAATAAAGTCATCTTTTTAACGAAACACTGAACCGAATAAAAATCTTCTAATCGAAATTATTAACTAAACAATTGTAACAAAGTATGTCTAACAACAGTTTTTCAGACAAGATAATTTAATTTTTAAAAATTAAAATATATTAAAAGACATTACATACCGTTAGATTGAGGTACTATCTCAAATCAGCACCGTTCATTTGATTTTTCATTTCCCCCCAATCAAAAATTGTCTCCCACCTTGGCTTCGCGGTGTTTACTTTACCAGTTTACATTCACAATTTCATTTTTCATTTTCATTTTATCACACGCGACAACGGCGATCACAGGCGACAACGGCGATTACTCAACCTAGCATCACACGCGACAAGGGCGATTACTCAACCGTTTAATCACTGGTATGGGCTTAAACCCTAGAACCCTAGCGTCCCTGATTTTATCTTTTGTATTTGGGGTTTTTTCATCTTATGTATTTAGGGGTTGTAGAGTATATGATATTTTGGGTATCTTCATTCCGATTATATGCGTCCTTTGCATGCATTTTGTCACTCACTCTTGATTTTGAGTCCCTGATTTTATGTATTCTATGTTTCACTCTAGATTTTAGTGTTCCTCTAAATACACTCTGCATATACACTCAGCATCCCTGATTTTAGTGTTTCACTATGCTTGATTTTAATGTTTCACTTAAGATTTTGTGGATTTTGATCCACATTGCCTCTGTTTGATTCACGGAACACATAAACACATTGCCTCTGTTTGAGTATATATGTTTCGTGCATATATGCGAAGTCCTTTTAGATATATGACAGCTCATTTTACATGTTCTATATTATGTGACTCTGAAATTTGGTTTTTCTTCCATATACATTTGATACATGTGTTTTAAACTTTAGTTTTTGTTTGGTGTATAGATAATGGCCACTCCGAAAAAGAAAAGTGAGTCAAAGAAGACAGAATTGAACACAAGAAAGTCACCGAGAACAGGGCCAAAGAAGAAAGAGCTTAAAAGGTCCAGGTCTTCATCCCACCCAACTACCATGAATGTGATCAGGGCTTTACGAAAGACCAGGTCCTTAAACAACCAGACCCCTGCTATGACCCCCACCCCATCCACTTCTTCCCCAAAGTCTGTGAAGAAGAAGCCTATATCTGAAATCTTACAGAAAAAAATTTCCAAAAATAAGAAGAAAAAAGTGAAACCTGTTACCACCCCGAACAACAATGAAGGACTAAAACTACTCAAGCGAGGTTGTGTAACGATGCATAGAATTGTGAGACGAAAGATCCAGGGGAATAAACTTAATGTGTCTTTTAATGGAAAGGGAGAGCCGTATGGTCCTGAAGCGGCAGAAATGCAATCCTATATTGGGGTTTTGGCAAGAACCAAAGCACCAATCTGGCATGATAGTTGGAAATGTGTTCCCGATGAGACAAAGAACAAGCTTTGGGAGTGTGTTCTGGTAAAACAAACTCAAATAATTATGTATCTTTCATTATATGTTCATTACTTATGTATCTGATATCTTTTTAATTTCTTATGTATGTAGCTGGGTTTCATTTTACCTCCGTCTGCGAAAAAGTTGGTTTTACGTTCCGCTGGTCAGAAATGGAGGGAGTTCAAAAGTCGACTGACCACAAATTACATTCTCCCTTATCGAGATCAACCTGAAGTGTTGGCCTATCCTCCTGCAGATTTCTCTTTCATAGAAAAATTGCATTGGGATATATTTGTTGCTGATCGCACGTCACCTGAGTTTTTGGTATGTTTCCAGTTAGCATTATGACATACTTATTTCTAGTTAGCATTAAAACATACTTGTTGTTTCTAGTTTTTGGTATTTAATTAATATTGATTTCATAACCACATTCGTGCTTCTTATGCAGAAATGTCATAATGATGCTATACAAAGAAGGATGCTGAGTGTATATCCACATCGGATGTCTCGAAAAGGTTATGCTAACCTCGAGAATGAATGGGTGCGTAATAGTGAAATGACATAGTTATTATTCTAATACAAACTAATTTGTCTAACATATCTATACTATTATACTTTCCTGATCATATACATGTGAATGCAGTATCAATCTCATCCAGATGAAGAGGAAGTTGATCGGTCGTCAACCTGGGTCCTAGCAAGGAAGGACAAAGATGGTAAATTTTTAGGAAAAATTGTTGAAGATAAAGCAATGGAAATTGTAAGTTATATATTAATTTTTGTCTTAATTAATTGAAAGTATATGGTACTTAATTATGTTAGTCTTTTACATGGAAATAGCTCAGACTGTGATAATATGGTACACTTAATATTTTAGGAAAAATTGAAAAAGGAGGTTAAGGAAGGGAAACTAATAGCTGAAGGTGTTGATGATGTTTTAACACTCGCGCTCGGTAAGCCTGAGCATGGTGGACGGGTCCGTGGACAAGGTGTTCATGTAAAGCAGTCGGTTTATTTTGATCTTCCAAGGCAAAAAAAAGCTAGAACAATGGATGAAAAGATACAGGAAAGAGTTCAGAGGTACTTGGCAGAGGAGACTCCAAAAATAATTAAAGCGAGAGATGATTTTTGGGCTGCTGAAATGGAAAAGCTGAGGGCAGAGATCTTGAAAAGGCCCGTACAACAAGAATGTACTCCAACGCATCCTTCCCAACAAGCAAGCTGTCACTCTAACGGCGGGGTTGATGTTGATGCAGCTGTAAACCATCCTGCTACACCTACAACTGCAAAGAATTTATTTCCTGTTCAACAGGAGGGAGGTGGTCTGAAAATTCAAAAGATTGAAAGTTTGTTTGTTGATTTAGGGGTGGATCCTGAGGATGCTCAGAGGTTGGATGGCAAGGATGAAAGTTGTAGAATTGTTTTTGAGGAAGACAGATGTGAAGAAGTTAAAGTGAATGCTCCGGATAATTCTGTTTGTAAATTGGCTCTTGGATCGCTCAGCAACATTGTAGCTTGTGCGAAGATTGATGAAGTTGTTGTTGTTGTTGAAGGAGAGGAGACAATCCATGGAGTCAGACTTGGGGAAGAGAATGCAAGAGTGTCAATCACTCAAGTCATTCAAGGAGATGCTAAGATTCCATATCCCATCGGTGACGAGATTTTGACCGTGGAACAAGCCATGGGAACTTTTATTGCATGGCCAAGAAACTTGATAACAATGAGGAACAATAGCACTTCCAATGTTTTGTCAGCTCCGAAGGTAAAAATATTTAGAATAGCACTATATAGCTAGAATGTTTTTATTTAGTATTTTCTTTCTTACTATTTTCATGTGTATTTTCTGCAGAAAGCCAAGAAAAAGGGAAAAAAGAAGACTTATAAATTAGTCGCTGATGTTGAACCAGAGCTTGTTGTTGAGATGGGTGCAAATTACCCATCTGCATTAAATCGTTTGTGGACATGGGCAAAGGGTGCCTTAGCTGATGAACGAACGGTTTCTTTTCAACTATCCCAAGAAGCCTTTGGCTCTACAAAAAAGATGGCCATTTACTTATCAGATATATATTCGGTGTGCTCTGGAGGTGAAATGTCGGGGTCTGTGATCGTCCTTTTTATTCAGTAAGTTTCTCCACAATTTTTTTTTTAATATCTCATAGTTACTCTGTGGCTCCAGAAACGATTTTTTTTTAATCTCTCATATTTTTATATGTAGCTCCATAAACGAATACATCAAAAAAAATAAGATGACCAACATGATCAAGTTCGTAGATCCCACCACAATTGGTGCCATTGGCTGTGGTAATGCAGGGCAGAGGTCGCGTGCACTCGCTGCACGATTTAAGAATGCTAAGAAAGGGCAATACTTTCTTATGCCTTACAATGACGTGTAAGTTTTAATCCAAGAGCTAGCTAGTTAGACATTCTCATATAATGTTTTAGCTAAACAGGATCACATGCCTTTTTAAATTGATTTTTTTTGGAGCTTCTAAGTTTCAATTTTTATGACAAGGCTTCAATTCATTCATGTTTGTGTAGGAACCATTGGAATTTAACTGTTGCAAATCCTGAGGCAGAGGTTGTCTACCACATGGACCCTCTAAAACGTCGAATCGCTAATGTGGAATGGCTGGATGTTGTCGACAAGTAAGATTCAGCTTCTAAAATATCTGTATGGAGTCTTGAACTTTGATAGACCACGCATTTTTCAGTTGCTTAATGGTTTTGCTGGTATTATTTTGGTTGTAGTGCCATTAAAATTTACAAAGAGGATCTCAACAAGGTTGTCAAGAAGAAAATTTTGTGGGAGAACATGGCGGTAATAATCAATTCTCATCATATTTTTTCTATGCTATTAAGGATATTGTAATTAAATAATTATTTCTTACATCTCAGTTAGTTGATATTGTAATTAAATAATTATTTGTTACATCTCAGTTAGTTGTTAAGGATAGAAGTTAGTTAGATTAATGCTTGTATATAAACACTACTGCACTCATAGTTTAGAGACTTATTTTTTACATTCACCAAATCTGTTTTGTATAGTTATCTCTCTGCAATATACATACAAGAGCTTCTTTCTCTCCAATTCACAGCTTTTGTAATGCATTTTTAATTAATCCAGGGAGTTCCAGTGCAGTCAGGAACCAAGGATTGTGGCCTGTTTGTGATGCGCTATATGAAGGAGATTGTTCAGGACAAAGAACTTGAGTTTGCTGCTAAGGTGAGATTTTCACTTTGGGTTTTCCCATTGACTTATACTCTTACTCGTACAGTACTTAATTGTATGACTTATGTAAAATTTTGGGTTATTTTTCAGTGGATGCGCAGATCAAACTTGGTTTACACTGATGATGACATTAACGAGATCCGCTGTGATTTTGCAAAATATTTCATGAAACGCCATGCAATCTAGGTTCCAAATTTGTGGTCTTTTGTTTGAACTAGTAGTCGGATTTGAACTTTAAATTATGCAGTTGGTCATGGTGATGCACTTTTTGGTCCAATCCAAACAGAATTGTCGGTAGATTGATAGATTTGTCTCAATCTATTAGTAGATTGCATGGTCAATCTATATATATTGTGCTCAATCTATATATATTGCCCGGTTCTTGTTCTACTGTTGTAGGATTGTTGGATTGGTTGTGTTTGGTGGATTTATATTAGATGTTTGGTGGATATATATATATTGGCTTGTTCTAGGATTGTTGGATTGATATGTGTTTGGTGGATTTATATATATTGGCTTGTTCTTGTTCTAGCTAGTTCTAAGTTTGTTGGTTTGGTGAATTTATATATATTGGCTTGTTCTTGTTCTAGCTAGTTCTAGGTTTGTTGGTTTGGTGGATTTTGATTTTTTTGTGATTGGTAGTTAGTTCTCGGTTTGTTCGTTTGGTGGATTCATTTTTGGTGGATTCATTTTTGGGATTTAGTTTTTAGAAAACAGGTGGTTTGGATGAAATCAGGATTTTATATGCAAAATTTTATATACAACAGATGATTGTGTTCTCAATCAAAAACAGCCATTGTACCAAACTAATTGGAACAACACTGTAACATTGTTTTAACAGTTGACTAAAGCTCTATTCACAACACTTTAAAACATGGTAATATTGTGTCTATCATGTTCACATAACGACAAAATATACGATGGTGTTATCTCAAGGATAACACTACAATATGCTTTAAACAAAAAATGTGGTCTAAAGAGCATTAAGATGGAAGTTAACATAACTTAGTATTAAAATACTATCACAAACCATTGTTTGAAATAGCTCCTTACAATATTTACCTAAAACTGTTGTATAAGACAGCATAAAATAACAGTATTGACCTAAAACTGTTGTGGTTAGCCTTTCAAACAACATTATATACGACGCTGTTGTCTCAAGGGGTGCACTACAATAGGAGTTAAACAAAAAATGTGGTCTAAAGAGCTTTAAAATGGCCATTAACCACAACTCATTATTGGAAATACATTTCACAAACCGATGTTTGAAAGACTTCCTTACAATACTCTGGCTCAAGGTGTTGTCTAAGACATCATAACATAACTGTATTGTCCTAAACCTATTGTGGTTAGCCTTTCAAACAACAATCAACAAACTACCCGTTGTTTGACAAATAATATATAGAAATTTTGCACTCTTAGTTGACAGTAATACACCGTTGTCTTCTTGAGGAAAACCGTTGCAGGTAAACTGTTCCAACAATACAGTCTTTTATACAACCTGTTGTTGAATGACAGTTTCGGTAACAGTTATGAACCTGTTGTGTCTGTAGCTTCTAGTAATGGTTCGATGCACTGTTGTCTGATCGAAATCACACGGCTCCTCAATAGACGACCCAAAATTTTGACATCAAACAACGGTGAAAAACGGTTGTAGGATCATGTTTTTCTTGTAGTGACAATTTTAACAGATGATTCAATGAAGCTTCAACGGATGTTCAAATTCAAAAGAGCAGTTGATAGTGACTTGACAGTCACAGGTGTTGATTGTATGAAAATGGAATGTGGCAGCCTATAATCAGGTTTTAAAGAACAAAAAAGCATTTCCATTTCCATGCTTAACTGAAGATATTCAAAGATGCTGGATTGAGAAATAAAGTACCATGAATATAGACTAGAAACATTTTGTCTTATTTGTTTGTCTCTTAATCATGTAACTTGGTGATATATATGACAAGTATAGCAAGTAGAACATCAAGACATCTATCCAAGTTAGTAAGCAATTACCAGAGAAATAGATAAGGCAAAATTTAAAAAGAATTTCTCTGTTCTTGTAGTTCAACTTGTAAGCAGTTGTGTACAACATTGTTATAACGACTCGTGTATTTTTATATAGTTTAAATGTGTAATTGTGGAAATTATTAAATAAATAAAATATTTGTATTGATTTTGACCGCTATGTGTTGTTTGATTAGTGATGTGTGAATTATAATATACCGTGTTGTTCGTTTGATTAATTATGGAGTCGCATTGGATTGTGGTCATTTTCAAAAGTGAATTTGGTGCAAATTTATTTGCGTAAATACTTGGAGTGTCTCTAAAATTGTTTTTATGATTTTATAATTACATTAATTATTTTTAGGATTTTATAAAATTGAGAAATCAATATTTTACTAATTATTTCTCTTTAAATGATTTTCTGATTACTATTATTTATAAAATCCATATTTAATTCTAAAATTCTTCAAAAATAATGAAACTCATATTTATTTAAGTTTGGAATATTCTGAGAATTTTAAAATTATTTTGGAAATTTTCAGGACTAATTTTACCCGCGCGTTATTTCGTTTATTTGTTAAAAGCGGGTATAAAGTGCGTTTTAGAAATTATTTTAAAATTCCGAAATTTACGTTATTATTTACTTCGGGATATTTTGTAACATTTTAAGACTACCTTCGTAATTTTCTAAATTTTTTTTGTTTGCAGCTCGGTTCATTAATTGTGAAATGCGGGTACGAATTGCGTTTCAAAAATGGTTTAAAAATTTTGAAAATTTTATTTTATTAATTTTTATTTATTCCGAAAATTTTAAAAATTAGTTTGGAAATTTTCCGGGTTATTTTTAGTTGCAAATATATCCATTAGAATTCAATTGCGGGATAAAAATCGGGTCACATAAAGTTTAGATCGATTAATTTTGATACGTGTCCAATTTCTGTTACTTTAAATACATGTGTTATGCAATGATTGGGGTAGGAGTAAAATAGAATAAATAAATAGAAAGTTTCCCCCCATCTTTCCACCACCACGGTTTCATTTCCCTTCTCTGATCTCTCTTTGTTCGCCTGTGTCTCCATCTCCCTTATTCTCGATTTCTCTCCTCCCTTTTATTCTGTTTCTTCTTCTTTTTCGCTCCTGCCCTGATTCCGCTCGGTTTCCACCGTTGTTTTGTTTTTCCGGTAAGCTGCCGCCGTCCTAATTTCCGGTCGGTCCTGGTTGCTTTAGTTGTGGGTTTTGTTGGGCTGTATGTGTACATATATGCGCGGGTATATATGCATATATGCAGTTCGGCTTATGTTGATTCGGTGCTGCACTTGCTTCTCTGTTTTGGCGCCGCCCCTTTTGTTTACTGCAAGGGGACAGTGGCGCGTGTAGTGGTATTGCGCGTGGATTATTGATGTTCCTGTTGTTTGGTTTGTTTATCTCAGATGTGTGAATTTTACAATCTGATTCTTTCATTTTTGTGAAAGAAGTTGAGCTGTTAATTTGCATATTTCGAATGGTTAATAAATTAAATTTTTGAATGAAATTCTACGATTAAACGGGTTATTATTTTCGGTTATTTAAAAGTAATCGGTGGGAATTTACGTTGGAACCCGAAATTTAAATTGGGTACCCGTAAGTTTTCGTCGCCGTCGGCAATGAGTATTTGCGAGCCGACGGTGGACAGTGATGATTTTGATCTGAGTCCTATTTTTTATAAAACAAATAAATTTAATTTGTAAATTATTTTCAGAATGAAGATATTTAATTAAAACGTAGCGTTTGTATCGAGGATTGAGATGCATAACTGGATTGCTTATTTTGGTTGTGATTCGGTAGGATTGTGATTCTGGATTATTGTGGATTGTTGTGTATTGACGTCGATGATGTGTTGACGGGTAGTCCGATAAACAAAGGGAATGCTGTCCGATTTCCAAAAAATAGAACTCCGTAAATTCAGGACCGTATCCGATGAATATTGGGACATCGAGAAACTATATATGTATATGTGTATGTTTTATATACGAAACTTGGTTGTACAATGTAATGAGATATTTTGCCAAATCGATAACCCTGGTTTCATAAAATAAAGAGTATATATATTTTCTGAAAATGAACACTGAACCGATCTTCGAGATTGTGAACCCTATTTGTTACGTGTGTTGTTATAATATTCATAATTACGAGTCGGGTTTGAATTTTGTTGTGTAAAAATTAGTATCGAGGATATGTCAAGCATACCTAGACATCTAACATAGGATATTTCAACCCTGTAGGTTATAATCAAAAACCTGGAAGTTGACGATGGCCTAGAGATGACCTAGTAGTCAGTCGACGAGCTCAGTAGAGTTTCAACAGAAAAACCTGAGTGTCGAAGTCGAATCTTGTTGTGAATATGTTGTGTACCTGATGATCATTTAAACAAAACATCTAAGTAGATTTTACTTAGTGAAATAATGTAGCACTCGACGGATACGAATTATAGTCCCGACAGATATCTCATTATAGTCCCGACGGATGATTAACTTATTATCCATCGAGTGAGTAGCTTATGTAATAATAAGTTTGTAGTACAGTGATGTATGCACCTTTGTATAGAATCTGTAGTAGCATATAAGTCATGTTGACTTTAACTAGATATGCAGAATTGGTTGATTAATTGTACATAAGTAATGTCTTGTAATTCTGTATAAATAAAATGAAGTCAAGTGCCAAAATAGCTACCGACAGATGATTAACAAAGCCTTCGACGGATGATTAACAAAGCCTTTGACGGATGATGAAATGACTATCAACGGATGTTTAACATAGGAGTCGACGAATGATCAATTAAGTCATCGACGGATGATCTGAAAGTCGACGGATGATCATATCAAGAATTCAAACATCAGTTGAACAGTGAAAGCTGACATACAGCCGTTGAGTTGTATACAAACACATTGTGGAAGCCCATTAACTGGGTAATAGAGGACGAAAAGCAGGAAAGATTAAGACTGTTAGATTTTATATTTGTTCAGTCTTTTTGACTTTGTAATCTTGGTATTATATAAACCAAGAGAGTAGCAAATAGAAAAATAACTGAGATAACTGAGAGAAACTCAAAAATAGAGAAATCTTTGTAAGCATAATCTTTATCATTTCCTGTATTCTCAATAGTTCTATTTTGTAAGCAGCTGTGAGCATTTCTGCACACGGAGTCCTCTCGATATATTATATATATCTCTGGTGGAATTGTTTAAATCCACCAGAAAGTTTTTAAAGACTCTTGTTTTTAATTACTTGTGTTTTGATTCATTTAAGTTTATATTCCGCATTGTGCTAATCAAAACAAATATATCAATAATCGAGTTGAACATTTTTATTTCAAGAAAAAGGTTCAAGAATTCCATTCAACCCCCCTTCTGTAATTCTTACTACATTGTTAAGGGACTAACAAATCTAATATGGACTAGTGATGGGACGATAAAGCCTGAGCGGCAGAGTCGGCTCAGAGTCGGTCGGTAATGGTTAAAAAGCCCTGTAAGGAAAGTACTCCCGAACTTTTCTTCAAGATATATTGCAGTTATTTTCGAACTGTTTCATAACATGTCGCTATTATTCAAAATAACTCCTATTTTATATTGCAAGTACTTTAAACTATTAAACCTTGAATCCTGATTTTCTTGATCTTGAGCCGTAAGCCTTATTCTTTGTAAACCATCCTTTGTTGATCCTCAGATACCAAATCACACAAATATGATACTACTCCCCAAATGTATAACTACCAAACACCAAACACTGAAACAAAATTGTTTGAAAACACAGAAACTTTTATACTCCTACCACTCATTAAAACATCAAAGAGCTATACCTTGAAAAACCATTATTTGTCTAATACCTGATCCTTTTACAGGTTGAAAACCGTTTCTCGTACATACCTTGATATACCCTTATGACACTCATGAATCACATAACGCTTTTGTACAAATGCTTTATCAATGTTGATTAGGATCTTGCTTATTGAATTACATTGTTTATTACACTGAATTATTTTAGAATTGGATAGTTTTCTTATGTGGACCAGATTCATGGTCAGGCCAGATTCATGGTCGAATTAGGCCAATGTGTGCCTTGGATCCAGTAATTAGAGCAGTGGTGTGTGCTTTGCTCGGGGTTAGTGCGTGACTGATCAGCAGCCTAACCTTGGTTTTAAAACTTAAAATGAATATCCAATTCTACTGATTAGTTAAAAAGAAACTTGATTCATCAGAATTACATCCCTTGATCATTATTTAACCTCAGTTATCGTTATTATGACTTGCTGAGCTAGTTAGCTCACTCTTGCGAATATTTTTATGTACTCTACAGTTAAGAAGGATACGGTTGATAGCGAGGTTTCCCGGTTCAATGCACGAGTTTGGATTCCAGATTGAGTTGGATCGAGCTAGCAGGAGCTTATGGCGGTAGTGAGATTTTAGGATTATAAGAATAATTTTATTATCAGTTATAAGTTAAATTAGTTGGGATTTGGTACGTTGTAATAAAAGTTAAAGTTGTGGCTTGTTTTTATACTTTAACCTGTTGCGATTCCTGGTTATGTAAAGCAGGGTCATTGCAAATAATGTTTCTTATACAGGTTTATATATTGTGTATGTGTTGTGGACCCCAAACTTCTGACCCGGGTTTGGAGGGCGCCACAGGTTGGTATCAGAGCTACAGGTTATAAGTCACTGAAACAAGCCTAGATTGTCGAGATTGGGTAGAGGGTTAGGATTAGGATTAGGAAATAGAAAGATAAGACGTTGTGAGGTTGAGTGCGATGGTGTAGTAGGTCTCTGGCACGGTTCGTATTGCGATTCGGGATTCTCAGCTTGCGACGTGATTTCCAGATAACGGTAATGGCAGATTTTGATTTCCCGGTGTTATTTGATTGTTTGGAGCTTTCCGTTTGAGGATCATCATCTTCTCTCAGATTGAATTTGCACCTTGTTCCTCCATCAGTATTAATGGCACTACCTTCCGTTATGACAGTTGCACCTCTTCAAGCTATTCTATGTTATTCTACCACCTCTTGATATGAGACTACCTATTTAAGAACCTCCATTCGTTTATTCTTATTTTACTGGACATTCGGTTGTGAGTGTATCTCTTCAGTTTACCCTACACCATGTTCAATACCCTCAGTTTAAAACTTGTTCTACGAAGCAATTGTACCTATGAGGATGGATGTGGGAGTCGCAGTAAATGGTGAGTATTGAGATACAAATAAAGGTGAGAAGAATTTAGAAAGAAGATTCAAGTATTTTGGAGGATAGCTGTTACCTGGTTACAAGAAGCTATTAGTGATTAGGCCACCCATGACTAGCCTGTGGAATAGAGTAGATAAGTGTTGCAAATAGAGAGTTAGAGAAGATTATGGATCTGGAGATTTCTTGGAATTAGATAATGTCGTTATGATGATGTGATATATATTTTAGTAAGATAATGTGACATTAGCAAAATTGTTGACTATTGAATAGTCTGTTACACTTAACGATTGCAAAGTTGTTAACGGGAGCATTACCAGTATGAGAGCATTGATGTGAAGCTACGAATAAGATAACGTGCAATGACAATTGAGGTTTCATCGATTAAGGAAGGTAAATGGACACGATGAAGGAGAAAAGGTAGATCGAAGTGAACAGACCTTTATGTGAATGTTTTTTTTAATTTGGTACCTTGTTATAGGTCGGAAGGACAACAACCAACTCATATAGTAAGGACAACCAAAATTGTGATTTTCAAATTTTTTTAACAAGTTTTCGAAAAAGATTTTTTTTCCCTTAAAAAATTTCTAAAAGTCTTTTTGAATAAAATAAGTTTTAAACCTTGGTTGTCAAGTTACTACTTGAGTTTCTTCTTTATTAAAAGACTCGGATTACCTCAAAGGATGTTTGTTCCAGACTTAATATTATTTATTTAGAGAACAAAGTAACCCGCGATTATGAAAAAGCTGATTATTCCTAACGGTTTGACAAGGTTAATAACAGAATCCGCGTACGGAGTAATTATCCATCCAGTTGCAGAGACCATTAAAGCCTAAAGAATTCATTGATTTAAAAAGAGCCTGAGCATGATCGAAGAAGATTGGGAAGATTTCCAGACTTTTCTAAAAGAAGAACATTATTAATAAAAGGATCGTTATGTTGAATGGTTCGTGGTTATTCTAAATTAAAAAGAGGAAACCCGAAGTTAACTGATGAGAGTGCTATTATGATCGAATTGTTAAAGTATTATACGTGTAGGTGCTATATTAAAGATGCAAGACTTAGCAAGAAAGAATCTACCATAATGTTTAATTTGCGAAGGCATTTCAACGTACTTTCTAAAGTTATTGTATGGAACAATGGGAATATGATCGACCAAGCTCGAAAGATGAATACAAGTGAAATGTGGATGGTGACCAATGATATCGTTCATGTCTTCAATATTACAGTGTATATTCCTCTTTGATTCTTGAATAAGTATGAACTTCTTTTCTTAAATAAACTCCTTATGATGATATCAAAAAGGAGGATATTGCATTCCTTTCAAATTTAATTGTTTCCCTCAAGTTTTGCTTTCTGATTGGGACAAACAGTGTTATGGTGAGACACTTCATCAGAATGACGAAGAGTCGGGTGGGACGCCACCTAATCATGTGTTGTATGCCATATGGTATGAAAGACTGGCCATCTTAAGTACCAATGTGGTTGTCTCATTCATATTCAAATCCTTGTTTCTTCTTTCTTTTCAACTCTAAATTTTGTTGAATGGTGAATCCTTCTAGTTGTTTCATTGTACTATCGTTCTTTGCAAGAGTTTTTTTTCAAACAGAAATCAATGTATTATGGACCAAGCGGGCAAAGTTCCATCTACCTCTCATGCATGGAAAGCAAACAAGGGTATATGGAAAGGATTGCAATCACTAGCCCCGGTAAAGGATCTACTAAGAGCCAAGGGAATCTATTCCAATAAGAAATGCGTCTCCGAAAACGAGAGTTTACGAGTTGTCTGTAAAATATGTTATTCAGAATACGGATGTGATGACATGGATGATTATTGTGAATACCTTATACATTAAAGTATTGAAAGATGTGGAAGCAACTTGATTGTTTATTCCTCAAGGTATTATTGATAAGATGATGTACCTCATTGAACTGATAAGATTATGATCAAAGGACTAGCAAATTCAAGAACATGTATTTGTTAAGTAAATGAGTACCAATGGTGAAAGTGATATTTATGACAATAAGATGTGAGGATTTGATAATATTCTAAAGAATGGATTAATTATGGAAGCATGATGCCCAGACGAACCGTCGTGATAAAAAGATAGTCCTGAAGACGTTAAATGAGAATATGATGAGGCATAAAGGAAAAGGAGGGTTAAGAATTTGTTAACAATGATTATGGTGATCAAGATGTGAGCACTATGGTGATTATGAGATAAATAAAAGTCAGAAGCGAACAAAATTTGAAGATTTTATAGCAATTAAGGAGTTTCAAGATATGTTTCCAGATGAGTTATCAATATTTCCTCCCAATAGAAAAATGAAGCTCGCCAAGTTTACCATTAAAGAGCAAGTATATGTTCCCTCAAACCAATGATTTGTTTGATCAAACGAAAGAATCAAAATACTTTTATAAGATTGATTTAAGACTTGGTATTTCACCAATTGAAAATTAAACCTATGGACATATCAAAAAAAAATAATTTTCAGAATTAAGTAGTGTTGTTATAAAATTCTAGTAAGGTCACTTGGATTAATCGATATACCAGTAATATTTAAACTTGATGACCAGAATCTTGAAGGAAGATCCGAATAAGTTATATTTATGTTCCTTAAAGTCAAAGGAGAACCATGCAAAGTATTTAATGATAGCTGAGAAGTGAAAGAATAAAGAAGTTGTATAAAAAGTGTACAAGGTGAAAGTTTTGAGGGTAGAAAGCATAAATAGTCAGCGAGGAGGAGACCAAAGGAGATCCCGTAGAAATTAAGGTTACTATGAATAAAGAAAGACCAAAAGCACCAACAAAAGCAAGAAGTTTTATTATTGGAAGGTTATTATCGGAAATTTGTTTAAGATTCTTGAAGATTGCGATACCTTTGACGAAGCTTACTAGGAAAAGCGGGATGTTTATAGGAAATAGAGGAGTTTGAAGAAAGTTTTGTGAAGTTAAATGAGGGAATGGTTACAACACCTGCCTTATCACTTTGAAAGTATCAAGGAGATTTGTAGTTTATAGTGACAATTCTCATAAGGGAATAGGGAGTGTGTTGATGCAGCACAATAAAGTTATTGTATATGCATCCAGACAACCGAAACCTTATGAGCAGAAGTATCCTACTCATCATTGGGACTAACAGTAATAATATTTGTTTTGAAAGATTGGGAGACATGATATGTATGAAGAAAGGTGTAAGATCTATATGGCCCATAAGAGTTTGAAGTAGGTAGTCACAAGGAAAAGCAAATTTAGTGGCAAGCGCTAAACAAAAAGGAAAGAACGAACATAGAGACTATACCAGAAGAATTAACTATAGGATTCTGGAAGTTGAAATTGGAAGCTAAAGCTCATAATCCAAAAGGAAGAAAAATGGATAGTGTGACATTTCAGTTGAAGTTGTGAAGGGAAAGATAAGATGTCAAGAGAAGATAATGGATCACGATGTTAGTATTTAGAAAAAGGAAATTTATGCGCCCAGGAGAACGATCACGATATCTCCAGATTTTCTTCCAACACTTGGATGCTACAAGTAGAAGAATTAAGAAATGAGATCCCACATGTAATTCACAATATTAAGTATTTAATTTACTGAAGAGACGCCAAGATATATGGAAATTTAAAGAAAAATAGTGATAACCAAGTATGAAAAGCGGATTTCAAAATAGATTGAGAAGTGTTAGACATGACAAAGAATTAAAGCGAAGTATCGGAAACCTTATAAATAAGGCAGACCATGGAGGGGTTTTACAAGAAGCAAATCATAAAATGTATCAGTGATATTATTGGAGAAAAAAAGAATAAAATTATGAGATTATGTACTGATTAGCGGGAGTTCAATGAATAAAAAGAAGTGAGACCCCATAAAAGAATTGACTACTTACGAGACCAAAATCAAGAAATATATTATATATCAAGGATTAACTTAAGATCTGACCTGAGAAAATATCAGAGATTAGGATTAAAGCGAATTAAGAGCATTGCAAGCTCTGGTGATATTATGTGAAATGACAAGTGTATTAGGTGGCTATAAGGAATTAAGGAACGTGGTGTATAAGGAGTACTTGGATAAGCAAACTGTATTTATTGATAACATCCTAAGTTACTCAAAGAATAAGAAGGTCTGCGTGGAATGCCCAAGAATTTTTCTCCAAAGATCAGAAGGAAAGCAACTATACGTTGAGACTTCAAGAATGAAATTTTGACTAAGGTTAACAAGAGATTCTGAAGTAATCCATTAACAATTACCTAAGCAAAGCCGTATGGTAACAGATGCCTTATGTCGACAGATAGGATTGAATGTAATGAGGACCACCGAGGAGTTAATAAATGAATTGGAAAGAGTGAAGCCTGAAGTTTAAATATTTAAAGGTAATAATACATAAATATATGAGATTACTTTTCAGCCTTAACTGATGGAAAAGAGTAAGAGATATTTAAATGTTTAGAAACCAAGTTAAAAACGAGCACCGCCTATCATCCTTAAACGGAGAGTCAAAGTACGAAAGTGATTCAGGAAATATAAGATATGTTGAGAAATTGAGTTTTAAGGAAATACTGGAATGATCATTTATCATCAATGTCAGCTTTGGAATGCCATTTTATCAAGCCTCATGTGAACACAAGTATAGGTCCCCATTTTTATTAATATAAAGTGGGAGAAAGAAAGTTGTTAAATTCTAAGTTAATTCAGCACACCAAGAGCGTATGGATATTGATTAAAGCAGCTCGGAGTAGACAAAGAAAGAAGGTGAAATTGTATCGAGAGAGAATATGAGCATAGAAATAGGACCAGTAGTGTTAGTACCAGTTTTATCTTGAAAGAGACTGGATAAGTCTAAGTAGAAGGGACAGCTTAAGTCCTAAAAGTAGTGAACCATTATCGAAATATTGATAAATATAGATAAAGTTGTTCATGAATTGATGTTACCGTCGTAATAGTGTGTACATATAAGGTGTTTGGTCTGTCAAAGTTAAAGCGATAAGTATTTGATTTGAATTACGCGGTTGGTTAGGAGCCAATGGGCTCTTGTCTAAGCTTATTCTGCATATAGTAATCGATTTAAATTCTTGATCGTTAAAGACAAGTTATGAGAAATGAGTGTATATCTATAGCAAGTACGTTTGAAATCCTCGAGTAAAAGAGTCTACTTGGAAACTAGAGTCAGATATGCTTGACAAATATCCTCACTTATTTAGCTAAACCAGATTCTGAGGACAGAATCTTTTTAAGGGGGAAGGATATAATGACTCGTGTATTTTTATATAATTTAAATGTGTAATTGTGGAAATTATTAAATAAATAAAATATTTGTATTGGTTTTGTCCGCTATGTGTTGTTTGATTAGTGATGTGTGAATTATAATGTACCGGGTTGTTCGTGTGATTAATTATGGAGTCGCATTGGATTGTGGTCATTTTCAAAAGTGAATTTGGTACAAATTTATTTGCTTAAATACTTGGAGTGTCTCTAAAATTGTTTTTATGATTTTATAATTACATTAAATATTTTTAGGATTTTATAAAATTGAGAAATCAATATTTTACTAATTATTCGTCTTTAAATGATTTTCTGATTACTTTTATTTGTAAAATCCATATTTAATTCTAAAATTCTTCAAAAATATTGAAACTCATATTTATTTAAGTTTGGAATATTCTGAGAATTTTAAAATTATTTTGGAAATTTTCGGGACTAATTTTACCCGCTCGTTGTTTCGTTTATTTGTTAAAAGCGGGTATAAAGTGCGTTTTAGAAATTATTTTAAAATTCCGAAATTTACATTTTTATTTACTTCGGGATATTTTGTAACATTTTAAGACTATCTTCGTAATTTTATGAATTTGTTTTGTTTGCAGCTCGGTTCGTTAATTGTGAAATACGGGTACGAATTGCGTTTCAAAAATGGTTTAAAAATTTTGAAAATTTTATTTTATTAGTTTTTATTTATTCCGGAAATTTTAAAAATTAGTTTGGCAATTTTCCGGGTTATTTTTAGTTGCAAATATATCCATTAGAATTCAATTGCGGGATAAAAATCGGGTCACAGAAAGTTTAGATCGATTTATTTTGATACGTGCCCAATTTCTGTTACTTTACATACATGTGTTATGCAACGATTGGGGTTGGAGTAAAATAGAATAAATAAATAGAAAGTTTCCCCCATCTTTCCACCACCGCGGTTTCATTTTCCTTCTCTGATCTCTCTTTGTTCGCCTGTGTCTCCATCTCCCTTATTCTCGATTTCTCTCCTCCCTTTTATTCTGTTTCTTCTTCTTTTTCGCTCCTGCCCTGATTCCGCTCGGTTTCCACCGTTGTTTTGTTTTTCCGGTAAGCTGCCGCCGTCCTAATTTCCGGACGGTCCTGGTTGCTTTAGTTGTGGGTTTTGTTGGGTTGTATGTGTACATATATGCGCGGGTATATATGCATATATGTAGTTCGGCTTATGTTGATTCGGTGCTGCACTTGCTTCTCTGTTTTGGCGCCGCCCCTTTTGTTTACTGCAAGGGGACGGTGGCGCGTGTAGTGGTATTGTATATTTCGAATGGTTAATAAATTAAATTTTCGAATGAAATTCTATGATTAATTGGGTTATTATTTTCGGTTATTTAAAAGTAATCGGTGGGAATTTGCGTTGAAACCCGGAATTTAAATCGGGTACCCATAAGTTTTCGCCGCCGTCGGCAATGAGCATTTGCGAGCCGACGGTGGACAATGATGATTTTGATCTGAGTCCTATTTTTTATAAAACAAATAAATTTAAGTTGTAAATTATTTTCAGAATGAAGATATTTAATTAAAACGTAGCGTTTGTATCGATGATTGAGATGCATAACTGGATTGCTTGTGATTCGGTAAGATTGTGATTCTGGATTATTGTGGATTGTTGTGTATTGACGTCGACGATGTGTTGACGGGTAGTCCGATAAACAAAGGGAATGCTGTCCGATTTCCAGAAAATCAAACTCTGTAAATTCAGGAACGTATCCGATGAATATCGGGACGTCAAGAAACTATATACGTATATGTGTATGTTTTATATACGAAACTTGGTTGTACAATGTAATGAGATATTTTTCCAAATCGATAACCGTGATTTCGTAAAATAAAGAGTATATATATTTTCCGAAATCGAATACCGAACCGATCTTCGAGATTGTGAACCCTATTTGTTACGTGTGTTGTTATAATATTCATAATTACGAGTCGGGTTTGAATATCGTTGGGTAAGAATTAGTATCGAGGATATGTCAAGCATACCTAGACATCTAACATAGGGTATTTCAACCCTGTAGGTTATAATCAGAAACCTGGAAGTGGACGATGGCCTAGAGATGACCTAGTAGTCAATCGACGAGCTCAGTAGAGTTTCAATAGAAAAACCTGAGTGTCGAAGTCGAATCTAATATTGACTAGTGATGGGACGATAAAGCCTGAGTGGCAGAGTCGGCTCAGAGTCGGTCGGTAATGGTTAAAAAGCCATGTAAGGCAAGTACTCCCGAACTTTTCTTCAAGATATATTGCAGTTATTTTCGAACTGTTTCATAACATGTCGCTATTATTCAAAATAACTCATGTTTTATATTGCAAGTACTTTAAACTATTAAACCTTGAATCCTGATTTTCTTGATCTTGAGCCGTAAGCCTTATTCTTTGTAAACCATCCTTTGTTGATCCTCAGATACCAAATCACACAAATATGATACTACTCCCCAAATGTATAACTACCAAACACCAAACACTGAAACAAAATTGTTTGAAAACACATAAACTTTTATACTCCTACCACTCTTTAAAACATCAAAGAGCTATACCTTGAAAAACCAATATTTGTCTAATACCTGATACTTTTACAGGCTGAAAACCGTTTCTCGTACATACCTTGATATACCCTTATGACACTCATGAATCACATAACGCTTTTGTACAAATGCTTTATCAATGTTGATTATGATCTTGCTTATTGAATTATATTGTTTATTACACTGAATTATTTTAGAATTGGATAGTTTTCTTATGTGGACCAGATTCATGGTCGAATTAGGCCAATGTGTGCCTTGGATCCAGTAATTAGAGCAGCGCTGTGTGCTTTTGTCGGGGTTTGCGTGACTGATCAGCAGCCTAACCTTGGTTTTAAAACTTAAAATGAATATCCAATTCTACTGATTAGTTAAAAAGAAAGTTGATTCATTGGAATTACATCCCTTGATCATTGTTAAACCTCCGTTATCGCTATTATGACTTGCTGAGCTAGTTAGCTCACTCTTGTGAATAGTTTTATGTACTCTACAGTTAAGAAGGATACGGTTGATAGCGAGGTTTCCCGGTTCAATGCACGAGTTATGATTCCAGATTGAGTTGGATCGAGCTAGCAGGAGCTTATGGCGGTAGTGAGATTGTAGGATTGTAAGAATAATTTTATTATCAGTTGTAAGTTAAATTAGTTGGGATTTGGTACGTTGTAATAAAAGTTAAAGTTGTGGCTTGTTTTTATACTTTAACCTGTTGCGATTCCTGGTTATGTAAAGCAGGGTCATTGCAAATAATGTTTCTTATACAGGTTTATATATTGTGTATGTATTGTGGACCCCAAACTTCTGACCCGGGTTTGGAGGGCGCCACAATTGTAACACAAAGTTCTCTACTTAATATACATCTCTGGTGGAAAAGTTCCATCCACCAGAAAGTTTTTAAATACTTGTATTTGACTACTTTGTGTTTTGATTTCTATACTACTTTCATTCTGTACCATTGCTAAATCAAACACAGTTGTATATTTATAGCAGAATTTTTTTTAAAATTAAAAAGAAGCCATAATTACATTCAACCCCCCCCCAATTTGAATTTCTTGTTTAGATTATTTGGGAATAACAATTGGTATTAGAGCAAGCTCTTGAAGAAAAAAGAGTTTAAAAATCACAACAACTAACAAGATGAGCGAAAAAGATGTTGGAGTAAAGATTCCATTTCTGGACAAAGACAATTATCACCAGTGGAAGATGCACCTGCATCTCCTATATCAAGATGAAGCATATGTAGACTGCATTGAGAAAGGTCCACATGTTCCTGTGAGAGTTGCTATAGGAAATGAAGCATCTATCTTAAAGCCTAGAGCAGAATGGTCTGATCCAGATATTGAACAAGTTCATAAGGATAAGAAGGCCATGAACATTTTTTTTAATGGTGTTGATGGAGACATGTTTGACAATATCATAAATTGCAAAACTGTGAAAGAGGTCTGGGATACAATTCAAGTTATATGTGATGGTAACAAGCAGGTGAGGGAAAAGAAAATACAACTCTTGATTCAACAATATGGGAATTTTCATAGTGAAGAAAGTGAGTCACTCACTGACATATTTAGTAGATTTTAAAAGATACTAAATGCTCTAAAGTTGTATGGAGAGTCTACCAAACAAAGGACTCAAACCTCAAATTCATTAGATCTCTGCCAAAGGAATGGAAGCCTATGACAGTCTCATTAGGAAACTCTCAAGACTACAAGGAATTCACCTTGGACAGACTGTATGGGATTCATAAAATCTATAAGCTTGAAATAGAGCAAGATGAGAAGCTGGAGAAAGGAGGATCTAATGTATTAGTTGCTGAGTAAGGAAAGGAGAAGGATATAAAGGTTGAAACTGTTGAATCTGCACCAAACCCTAGAGTTTGTGAAGGAAAGGGAAAAGGGATTGTAGCTGAACATGAAGACCATATTTACCAAGATGACATGGAAGACATAGATGAGCATCTGGCTTTTCTATCCAGGAGGTTTGCCAAGCTCAAATTCAAGAAGAATTTTGGAGCAGCCAAGTCAAACAAAAACATGGTTGTTAAATGTTTCAAGTGTGGCTTGGCAGGTTATTTTGCTAGTGAATGTAGAAAGTCTGATTCTGGTAAAAAGAAGTTTGAGCCTGTTGATTACAAACATAAATATTTTGAGTTGCTCAAACAAAAGGAAAGGGCTTTCATCACACAGGAAAATGACTGGGCTGCAGATGGACTAGAAGAAGACGATGATATAAGCTATGTCAATCTAGAACTTATGGCCAAGTCAGATTAAACAGAAGTAAGTTAATCAAGTAATTAGGTAATCACCACTAATCTGGCATATTTATCTAAAGCTGAGTGTAATGATTCTATAAATGACATGTCAACAGAATTATATAATTTGCGTGTTACACTCAAATCACTCTCTAAAGAAAATACTAATATTCAAGAAAATAATTTGTTTTTGAGTGAAAGAAACAATATGTTAGAAACTCAATTTGTTAAGTTTGAGAAACTGAAGATAGAATGCAAGATTGCTAAGGATGAACTAATTGAATCCTTAAAGAAAGGGGAGATTTTAAGAAAGCAACTTGAATGAGAAAATGAAGTAATTAAGGCATGTAAATCATCCAGAGATGTTCATGCTCAAATTACTAAAGTTCAAGGTATAGAATCCTTCTATGATGAAGCCTGGAAAAAGAGCAAGGAGAATCTAGATTCTAATTTGGTAGAGGGACTTTCAACGGGTGTGGATTCGACGGCTGATGAATGTTATCTGTCGAATGACCAAAAGGATTATCCGTCAGAAGATAAGGAATCACATCCGTTGAGTGAAAGAAAGCCAGTTAGCCAAGCCAATCTAGCTAAACTAAATAAGAAATATGGATCAGTTTCCAAGAACTTTGTTCCAGGAGAAACAAGTCAAGTGAAAGAGAATAAAAGAGTCAATGTAGGGCATATGTCTATTAAGCAATTAAATGAAAGATTGGAGAAAATTGAAGTGAAAGCAGAGTCAAAAAAGAAAAATAATAGGAATGGGAAAGTAGGAATTAACAAACATAACAACAACACACCTGATAAATATGCACCAAGAAAAATCTGTGTTAAGTGTGGTAGTGTTAATCATTTATCTGTTAATTGAAAACTTTCTATGCATGTTCCCATGACTGCACCTCCTTCATTTTCCAGTGTGCCTACAATGCATGTGAATGTTATGCTTGCACATAATTTGAATGCACAGTTTGCTAATAGGCCATTTGCACAAAATCCTTACTATGCTGCATTTAGTATGCCACAAATGCCATTTAGCATGCCATACTGGAATAATATGTTTGCACAGAATATGCATTTCCATGTTAACCAACCTGTGCATGATAATTCTGCAATGATGAATGGTTTTAAGGGTTCTACTCAATTGATTGAGGAAGAATTTCAAATGCCTAAGTCAAATGAAGACAAGCCTAAGAAACCTAAGAAAAAGGCTAATAAAACTGGACCCAAGGAAACTTGGATACCAAAATTAACTTGATTTGATTTTGTTGTATGCAGGGAAACATTAAGAATCTTTGGTATTTGGATAGTGGGTGCTCAAGGCACATGAATGGAGATTCTACCTTGCTCACTGAGTTCAAGGAGAGAACTGGCCCAAGTATCACTTTTGGAGATGACAACAAGGGTTATATTGTGGGATATGGCTTAATTGCAAAGGATAATATCATTATTAATAAAGTTTCCCTAGTGGATGGACTCAACACAATTCGTTGAGTATCAGCCAGCTTTGTGAAAAGGGCAACTCAGTCACATTCAACTCTGAAGCATGTGTTGTGACCAAAAAGAAAAGCAACAAAGTGGTTCTCACTAGAGTGAGAAAAAGAATGTGTATCTAGGTGACTTCAACTCATCAAATGCCGAATCTGTCACTTTTCTATTTAGCAAGGCAAGTCAAGATGAAAGTTGGCTATGGCACAAGAAGCTGTCCCACCTTAACTTCAAGACTATGAATGTGCTAGTCAGGAAAGATTTGGTAAAAGGCATTCCACAAGTGGAATTCTCAAAGGATGGACTGTGTGATGCCTGTCAAAAAGGAAAACAGATCAAGGCATCATTCAGCAAGAAGCTTGATTCAACAATTGAAGAACCTCTGCAACTACTACACATGGATTTATTTGGACTAGTCAATGTGTTGTCTATCTCAAGGAAAAGATACTTCCTAGTAATTATGGATGATTTCTCAAAAATTCTCTTGGAAATATTTTCTCAAATCCAAAGATGAAGCAAGTGAAATCATCATCAATCACATAAGGAAAGTCAACAATCATCATGATTTCAAAGTTAGAAGAATCAGGAGTGACAATAAAATTGAGTTCAAGAATTCTATGATGAGATCATTTTGTGAAGAGAATGGGATCGTGCATGAGTTTTCAGCAGCAACAACCCCACAGCAAAATGGAGTAGTGGAAAGGAAGAACAAATCTCTTATTGAAGCTGCAAGAACAATGCTGGAAGAATCAAAGTTACCAACATATTTTTGGGCAGAAGCTGTAAATACTGCATGCTACACTCAGAATATTTCCTTGGTTAATCAAGCAAAATGCATGACACCCTATCAATTGTTCAAGAACAGGAAGCCAACATTAAACTTTCTTCTTGTCTTTGGCTGTAAATATTTTATCTTAAAAAATCAAACTGGTCAAAATGGAAAGTTTGATGCCAAAGTAGATGAAGGCATTTTTGTTGGATATGCAGTTGGAAAAGCATATAGAGTCTACAATCTCAGAACCAACATTATTATGGAATCTGTACATATTGTATTTGATGATAAAAAGATTGAAGGACTGCAAGATGGAGATTTCCATGAAAGCCTCAAATTTGACAATGTTGAGAAGATTTGTGAAGATAGTGATGATGAAAGTGATCAAGAACCAATATCTAAGGACAATACAGAGAAGTCTACAACTAATAAAGCACATAATTCAACATCCGTTGAAAGACCAAGTGCATCATCCGTTGAAAAACAATCTGCATCATCCGTCGAAAGGCAAAGAACAACATCCGTTGATCCATCAATAGGAGTTAAAAGCCAAGTCAGATCACCATCAGAAAGAACCCCAACTTCTAATCAAAGATCCAAAAACTCAGGGGGAGTCTCTTCTAATCAAAACTCTATCACACATCAAGACAACAATGTCTCTTCATCTAGAGCTAATCTACCTCAACAGAGAAAATGGACTAGATATCACCCATTTAAACTTACTGTTGGTGATGTATCTTCAAGGGTGCAAACAAGGAAAGCAACTCAAGAAGAATGTCTATATAGCAGCTTCCAATATCAGGAAGAACCTAAAAAGGTAGAACAAGCTATGTTGGATCCTGATTGGCTTTCAGCTATGCAGGAGGAGCTAAACCAATTTGAAAGAAATTAAGTTTTGAAGCTGGTACCCAAGCCTAATGGAAAGAATCCTATTGACACCAAGTGGGTAATCAGAAACAAGATGGATGAGAATGGTATAGTAGTCAGAAACAAAGCTAGATTGGTTGCTAAGGGCTATTGTCAATAAGGAGGAATAGATTTTGATGAAACTTTTGTTCCTGTTGCAAGAATTGAAGCCATCAGAATTTTCTTAGCCTATGCAGCCCATGCCAATTTCAAGGTCTATCAAATGGATGTCAAAAGTGCCTTTCTGAATGGAGACTTGGAGGAGGAAGTTTATGTCAGTCAGCCTCCTGGTTTTGAAGATCCAAATTTTCCAGAATATGTCTACTATCTTTTGAAAATACTTTATGGACTAAAGAAAGCACCTAGAGCCTGGTATGACATATTTGTCAAAGTTTCTCTTAGAAAATCATTTCACCAGAGGTACTGTTGACAAAACTTAATTCTTTAGAAATGTTAATGGCTCTAGTATACTTCTTCAAATTTATGTAGATGATATTATATTTGGTTCTACAGATGAAAAAATTTGCAAAAACTTTGCCAAATTGATGCAAAGTAAATATGAAATGAGTATGATGGGAGGTTTACAAGTTAAGCAAGTTAGTGATGGAATATTCATTAGTCAAACCAAGTAATTTATGATCTTTTAAAGAAGGTTGACTTAATGGATTGCACATCTACAAAAATCCCATGGCCACTACAACTAAGCTAATTAAACACTACTGAAAAGTATGTGGACATTTCAAGTTATAGAGGCATGGTTCGCTAACTTTTATATTCAACAGCAAGTAGGCCAGATATAATGTTTGCTACGTGTCTCTGAGCTAGATTTCAGGATGATCTTAGAGAATCTCATTTAATAGCTATAAAGAGAATGTTTAGATATCTCAAAGGAACACCAAAACTTGGCATTTGGTATCCTAGAGATTCTGGTTTTTACCTAACTGGTTATTCAGATGCAGATTATGCAGGTTGTTAAATTGATAGAAAAAGTACAATAGGAACCTGTCAATTTCTTAGAAACAAGCTAGTATCCTGGTTCAGTAAAAAACAAAATTCATTTTCTACTTCTATAGCTGAAGCTGAATATATTATTGCTGGTAGCTGTTGTGCACAGATTTTATGGATGAAAAATCAACTGTTGGACTATGGTATACAGGTGAATAAGAACCCTATTTTTTGTGACAACAGAAGTGCCATTGCAATTACTGAAAATCCAGTACATCATTTAAGAACCAAGCACATTGACATCAAGTACCACTTCATTAGAGAACATGTTATGAATGGTACTGTGGAACTTCATTTTATTCCAACTGAGAAGCAACCTGCAGACATCTTTACCAAGCCACTTCATGAATCCACATTTACTAAGTTGGTAAGTGAGTTAGGTATGCTTAATTACTCTTAATTTATTTTGATGTCTAAGCAAATTAAAATGCAACCATAGTAAAATTTGATGCAAACTGTCAAAGATGAAAATTTTGGGTAAATCAGAATTTTCATTTCAACGAATGTTCATTATCCATTGAAAATGAACGTCCGTTGAATCTCATTATCCGTTGAGGTATCAAACATTACTCTGGGTACTTTTATCCTTATCCGTCAAATTGCACTCAGTCTTAGCCGTTAATTCTAAGCATTATCCGTCGAATTTACATACAACCTGTATGTATATTTCAACGGATAATTTTAGAATTCCAACAGTTTTCCTTATATTTACACGACTATTTTGGGCTAATTTGATTGGTTACTTTATTTTACTTTTTACTTTTTGACAGTTTATTTCTAAGTAAGTATAAAAGCTAATTTCAATTCTTATTTTTACTGTTATCTTTTTGAAGCAATTACTCTAACTCTCTTCTTCTCCAAAAGCAAAAACCCCCTTTCTGCAATTACTCTCAAATCACAGCAATGGCATCAGTAGTCAAAATCATGTCTCAAAACGGGTATGTATATGAAAAGAACAACTTCGTCGCGTTGGTGAACAAGCAGATTCCTGCATCTGAAGACTATCAGAAAATGATGGACTTCATTCTAAACTACAAACTAAGTTATGTCATCCTCGAGTCTCCAATCATCTACTGTGAAGTTATTGAGGAGATATGGTATACTGCTGTGTTCAACTCCAAGGATAAAACCATTACCTTCACTCTCAAAGTTAAGGAACACTGTATTAACTGTGATGATATTAAAAAATGCTTTAAATTGCCTGAAAATAACACTCTTACTCCACACACAGACATTGATGTGAGTAACATGCTTAATTATATGGGCTATGCTCTTACTGCCACCAAGTTAGGTGAGATTAGGAGACTAGGCTTTAGGAAAGAATTGAGCTTTCTATGTGATTCCTTTATCAAGTTGTTTTATGGTAAAGTTAGCAATTTCGACTTTGTAACTTACTCACTTGTTAACATGCTTTATATGCTGCTTAGTGACAAATACCATAACTTTAGTGAGTATGTCCTGCATGAATTAGGGTATAAGCTAGGAGACATTAAAAAAAGGTCTAAAAACATATATTATGCTAGATTCTTTATGTTGCTAGCTAATTTTGTTTCGGAAGATCTTATTATTGAGAACCCAACCAAGCTAGATTGTTGGGTCTAAGAGAGAAGAATTATTGCTGATCTTAACAGGGCCAATCACCATGAGGATGTTCCCCACATTTACATGCCAATTATGGAGCAACCTCAGGTAAGTGAGGTAAACGCGTCTGTCCCTACTACTTCTCTATCACCAGTTTCTTTACAGATAACTGTGGCTATGGCATATGTAGTAGTGACCAAACAGGTGCCTATCCAAGCCACGAAACCAAAAATTTCAAAATCCAAGTCAAAGAAAGCCCCCTCTAGTTTCTCTCAACAGAAGCTAGTTGTAAAATCCACTAAAACCAAGAGGGGAGTGTGAAGGGAAGTAAGTTTGGTGAGGGACACGGTGAACATAAAAGAAGCCTTAAGAATAAGGATGGAGAGGTGTGTGTAACCAAACCTAGCCACACTCCAGTTTCTCAACAAACTGTAGTGATTAATAATGATATAAGCTCATTACTAGTTACATCCTTCCAAAAGGATGTTAATATTAAAACAAGCTCTCAACCAAGAGCACATGTTAATAGGGTTAGGGACACAAGCTCACCCTAAACTTATGCTAGAAAGAAGAAATCCAAAACACTTGGAGATACACAGGGTGCACACACTATGCAAACTGAAGTCAAAGAATCAGTTATAGCACCTTCTCAAATTCAGATTGATGTGGCTCTTGTAAATGTGGAGTCACAACCAAAATCTTTAGTGATAGAAGCACCTCACACACAAAACTCACCCATAAATTCTCTAGATGTGGACATGATTCACACATCAATTCCTGATTCTCAATCTTTAACTCTCATGGAGAAGCCAAAATCAACAACAAGTGAGCATCATCTTTTAGATGATTTGTTGGCTCACTTGCCATTTCTTTCTGATTCTACTGAGAAATCTCTACAAAATCTCAAATCAATCACCACAGATTCTACAGTAATGTCTACTCCAAACTCTATCATTTCTACTATCTCGACAGATATTGTTCATCAGTTGACTAGTGATTGTATCTCGACGGATGTACTTAACAGCAATCATCGCTTGACACTGTCAACTACTGCTTCGACGGATGTTTCTCATTCGTTCACTATCACTGCACCACTTGAAATCTCAACTGTTGTCACAAGTGTAGATGATTTAGTAGTTGTACAATCAATTCTAGGATTGAGGGAAGGGAGTGAACAGAGTGAGAGGCTGAGTTTCTCTCATGAAAAAGGAGAGGAAAAGAGTGAAAATATGCAAGCTATTTCTTCCAGCTTGGCAAAAGTGAGTGAGTGGAGTCCCATCTTAGTAGGTGAAGGTGAGGGTGGGAAGCCAAGGGGAGCCCTTCATGCAAGAAAAGAGAGATTATGAGAGAAAAATAGGTAAAGAAGAATGGGAAGGGCCCATTGTAAGTGAGCTAAGAGATGTCAATGAGGCTGAAAAGAAACAACTATTTCAGTGAGATTATCAAGATGTCTTAGATTTTACTCACCCTATTCCAGCTTATCAAGTTTTAGCTGAACAGGAAAATGTGGCTGCTGAGAGAATTCTCAACTTGGTGCACACAACTGCTTTTATGCAAAGGGCCAAGGATGCTATCACTGCCATGCCCTCCACAGCTGGTGATGATTTTGAATAAGTTGAAGATTCATTTGGGGATGATGGTGAGGATGATGACATCAAAGGCATGACATAAGGGGATATGCAGAAAATCCATCATGGATGATGCATAAGGAATGCTCTTACCCACATCTCCAATCCACACTATTCAAGCTTATCCATGACACCCAAACAACAATTCAAGCATCCACTAGTGCCGGTACCAAAAGATTATTTAAAGCTCATATGGAATCTCTATAATTGCACAAAATTCAATCTCTCCAACAAAGTCAGGACGTGGACACCATAAAGAATGAAATTGGTGAAATTAAAAAGGACTTTGTTGCCAGGTTGGAAGTTAGGCTTCCAGGCACAACAATGACAGAGATAGCTCAAAAGCTGAAAAAGGAAGCTGATTTGAATAGAAAACATGAGGCCATGAACACAAGATTGACAAAGGTGGAGCAGTCAATGGCCAAGATACTTAACAATCAGGAAACTCAAACAAGTCTACTCCAAAAGTTGTTAGCTGCACAAACCTCAACCCCCACTCAACTTGATGTTAACAAAAAGGGGGAGAAAGACGCTATCATTCCGGTTAGTCAGGGAGAGTCAACAAGTGAGGCGGAGAAAGTGCTCAACATACAAGTGAGCAAGGTAATTGCTCCAGCAATTGCTTTCACTAAGCCACCAACCTTTGACAGTATTGATCTGATCAAGCTAGCAGCAGCTAAGTTGGAGTCAGATGATAAATTGAAAAAGCTTGATGTAGCAGTAGTTGAGTTAGAGCTAAATGAGAAAAGGAAGAAGCTTGATGAAAACATCAAGAAGAAGTTTGGTCTAATTGGGAAGTAAGACAAGATCTTTTCTCACTGCTCTCAATTGAGACAAATTTCATCAGATGAAATGAGCTTAGGGAACATGGAAAGAGGTCAACCCTCATCAATCAAATCTCCAAAGGCTAGTGTGATTTTTAAACCCAAGAGAAATTATCCAAAGAATTAAGACAAAAATCCATTGGACCTATCCTATGAAACCCCTAAGCCAGATGAAAAGAAGCTGCTTGTAAGGTCTATTGCTCTATCCAAAGATCCCAGAGACATTGTGTCAAAGAACAGAATTGTTAAGATCTATATGAATGGTAACTTAATCTGTGTAGTGGCTGGTAATCCATAGTTTGCAGAGGATAAGAAAGAAGAAAAGGTGAGGCTTAAAAAAAAAAAAAGCAAGCTACTTTAGAAGCCTAGAACCTAGCCAAAAAGCCTGCAACCATAGAAGCTGCATTGCCTGCCGTGACAACTGAAAATCTGATTGAAGAAAAAGCAATAAAAACTAAAGCAGACTAAGAGGAAGTTTAGATACAAACTCCCAGCAAAGAAGAAGCTAGATATTAATGAAGATAAAGAATAATACATGCCAACCCAATCTACAACTTCAAGTCAACCAGCCATACCTACATTGGAAGAGGCGGAATTCAAGGTTGATCCTAACATTACTTTCCATGGTCAACCTGTAATTCCCAAGGATGAGCCTATAGATTTGGACAGCCTGCCTCCTCCTGATTTAAACATTCCAATCTATGCCAAATGAAGAAATACAAAGAAAAGAGCAGTCAAGATGGTAAAGCTTGTCAAATTTCAATCCAAGTCAGTGACCAAACCCAAACCTATTTCAACAAGGGTTATCAACTCTTCATTTGTGACATTAAAGAATTCTCAGACATAAATCTTTATCTGGATGAGCTAGAAGAAGTTAGAGCTATTGATGCTTACAAATATCTTCCAAAAAGATTAGTCTTCAGGTACAAGGATGAAAAAAGAGATGACTTGGCTACTTCACTGAATTCTCAATGAAGGCTATTCTGCTTTGGTGAAAATTTTCTCCTTAATAAAGAAGAATTTTGGATTCAACATTGTTTCCATGAAAATGGTACTTAACAAAATTGAGGAGATAATGAACAACAGAAGAAATCCAAATGCACTACCAAGAGTATTAACCTTTCCTTTTACTGGAGATAGGGTGCATTTAAGGCCATACTGGATAATGGAGTTCAAGGATGAAAAATGTATCAAAAGATTCTTCAGATTGGAAGATCAGCTAAAGATTGAAAGCAATGAAACTCTCAAGAAGATGCAAGAAAAGCTAGATCAGACAAATGGAGATGAACTTGAGTTCTACAAGCAACTCCAATTCAAAATTGAGGGAAATAATGTGAAGTTGGGAAAGAAGTTCAGACAGTCAAGGAAATAAACTAAATTTGCTCAGTCTAGAGGAGCACCTTGAAAATGACCTGTGAGATTTTCTACAAACCTTCCTCTCTATGTTTGTCAATAAAATTGCAGCACTTGTAAATTCTATCTACTATAATTAAGTCTGTACTCAAAGAGTGTTTTGTTATCATCAAGGTTCTCTTAATTTATGGCTACAATTCCAGTAGACATAAATTTATGGCTAAAACACTCTTTAAGTATAGATTTAATTTAGTCATGTTGACTACTAGCTTGAAATGTAAGATAGGTTGGTTAATTGTAAATATTAGCTGCCTTGTAATCTTGAATAAATGAAATGGAGTCAACTACCAAGAAAACAGTCTCAACGGATGATTCAGAAAGCTTCAACAGATGCTCAACTAAAGCTTTCGTGGATGATCAACCAAAGTTTTAATGGATTATTCAATGAAGCTTCAAAGAATGTTCAAATTCAAAAGAGCAGTTGATAGTGACTTGACAGTCACATGCGTTGATTATATGAAAATGGAATGTGGCAGCCTATAATCAGGTTTTAGAGAACAAAGAAGCATTTTCATTTTCATGCTTAACTGAAGATATTCAAAGATGCTGGATTGAGAAATGAAGTGGCATAAAATTAGACTACAAACAATTTGTCTTATTTGTTTGTCTCTTTATCATGTAACTTGGTGATATATAAGCCAAGTGTAGCAAGTAGAACAACAAGACATCATTCCAAGTTAGTAAGCAATTACCAGATAAATAGATAAGGAAAAATCTGTAAAGAATTTCTATGTACTTGTAGTTCAACTTATAAGTAATTGTGTACAACATTATAACACAGAGTTCTCTACTTAATATAAATCTTTGGTGGAAAAGTTTAATCCACCATAAAGTTTTTAAATACTTGTATTTGACTACTTTATGTTTTGATTTCTACACTACTTTCATTTTGCACCATTGCTAAATCAAACACAGTTGTATATTTATAGCAGAACTGTTCTTAAAATTAAAAAGAAGCCAGAATTACATTCAACCCCCCTTCTGTAATTCTTGTTTAGATTGTTTGGGAATAATAATTGGTATCAGAGCAAGCTCTTGAAGAACAAAGAGTGTAAAGGTCACAACAACTAACAAGATGAGCAGAAAAGATGTTGGATTAAAGATTCCATTTCTAGAAAAAGACAACTATCACCATTAGAAGGGGAAGATGCACCTACATCTCCTATCTCAAGATGAAGCATATGTGGACTGTATTGAGAAAGGTCCACATGTTCCTATGAGAGCTGCTACAGGAAATGAAGCATTTATCCTAAAGCCTAGAGCAGAATGGTCTGATCCAGATATTGAACAAGTTCATAAGGAAAAGAAGGCCCATGAACATTTTATTTAATGGTGTTGATGGAGACATGTTTGACAACATTATAAATTGCAAAACTGTAAAAGAGGTCTGAGATATAATTCAAGTTATATGTGATGGTAGTGAGCAGGTGAGGGAAAACAAAATGCAACTCTTGATTCAGTAATATGAGCATTTTCACAGTGAAGAAAGTGAGTCACTCAGTGACATATTTAGTAGATTTCAAAAGCTACTAAATGCTCTAAAGTTGCATGGAAGAGACTACCAAAAAAAGGACTCAAACCTCAAATTCCTTAGATCTCTGCCAAAGGAATGGAAGCCTATGACAGTCTAATTAATAAACTCTCAAGACTACAAGGAATTCACCTTGGACAGACTATATGGGATTCTAAAAACCTATGAGCTTGAAATAGAGAAAGATGAGAAGCTGGAGAAAGGAAGAAAGAAAGGAAGATCCATTATATTGGTTGCTGAGCAAGAAAAGGAGAAGGATATAAAGGTTGAATCTGTTGAATCTGCAGCAAACCCTAAAGTTTGTGAAGGCAAGGGAAAAGGGCTAGTAGTTGAACATGAAGACCATCTTAGAAGGTAATACAACTAACATTGGGGGAAGAATAAAATACAAATCAGTTCTAGATGGGGGAGATGGTCCACGAATAGAAGACTCCAAATGATCAGATGGTATAGGGATAATAGGATCTGCCATCGCTGCTATCTGGAAATCAACACCACAAGATAAGAATCTTGAATCACGACATGACCCATGTGATGAGTGGCATTTATGACACTTTTTTACGCTCCGTAAAGCTTTGAATTGGTGTAATTGTACTCAAGTTATTGGAATTTTAATGTGTTTTCTAGTATTTTTGCATTTTCAGCCATTATCTAGGAAATCATGTGAATTAGCATTATTTTGGTGCTAATGTGGTGTTAAGGTGGTGTTGGAATAAAAGCTTTTGGAAAGCCGGCTCAATTTACCAAGAAAATGAAGAAGTCAGAAGTTGATCCAGGGAGTCAGCGCGCCCGCGCTGTGATAGCGCGTGCCCGCGCCCAAAGTCGAATTTAAAGAATCCTGTTTCTACTCTGATTTTGATCCAGAAGACTTCTACTCTGCATGAGGCTGCTATATATACATAATTAAGTTCGTTTTTCAAGGGAGACATATCAGAGAGCAAGGAGAAGGAGAAAAAGAAGGCCGTTTTAGCACAATTCAACCAAGGCGAAGAAGACCTAGTTTTAACTTGTGATTCTTTGTTTACATTGTAACGTTGGATGCTAGTTTTCTTATTCTTGAACCTATAATCTTATGTTATACCTTGTTTATTATTCATTTATAAAGACTACGTTTATTATACTATGCTTTCATTGGAACCCACGTTGATGATGAGTCCGATTATGGGCTAATTATTGTCATGGGGTTCTAGCGGATTTAATTATGGATTTCTTTAGTTAATTTTTTTTATACCTTAGTGTGTGGTGATTGTATGATAACCTAGTATTGGTTGTGCTTATTCGTCTTATGAGCATCGCGAACTTATAAGATCACATATTAATTCTTAATGAAGCGAAAGTGAATTAGGGTTTAGAACTTGCCATGCTAGTATAGGTTCATGTGTATTTGTTATGTATGATTCATAGGTAATTTTAACCATTTTACTTACCCTATGTAATCAGGATAGATAACTTGTGCATTAAACCGTTATGTTGTCAAATTTTATAGACATATAGGGTCTCAATATAATTGGTGTCTATTCAGCTTCTATCTAACTTGTGGATGTCTGGTAGTATGGTATACATACAACGAAAGTTGGTATTTATCAGTTTCGTGTTATCTGATTAGTGTCATCACCATTACATGCTAGGGTTAACAACAAAAAGACTATTGAATGAAGTGTTTAATGAAGTTAGAATCTCATGTTGTCATATATATTAATTCAACCTTTCTTATTCTTTTAGTTATAAGTGTTAGTTTAATTCTTAGTTATAAAACAACCTCAATTTGTTATTCGTCTTAGCATTGAATAATAGCCATATCATTGTTGCATAAGTGCATAAATTATAAAGTTAACCTAAACTAATCTCTGTGGGAATGACTCTGATTTAAATCTTATACTACTTGCGAACACGTATACTTGCGTGAATTTTATCACGTGTTTAGTGACTAACACCATGCCAACAACCTACTATACAGTCGCACACAACCTCTCGACATCCTATATTTCTATTTCTTATTCCTAATCCTAACCCTCTACCTAATCCCGACAATCTAGGCTTGTTTCAGTGATTTACAACCTGTAGCTCTGATACCAAATATGTGACGCCCTTAAACCCGGGCCAGAAGTTTGGGGTTCACAACACACACCATATATAAACCTGTAAATGAAATATTATATGCAATGACCTTTGTTTACACAACCAAATATCGCAACAGGTTAAAGTATGAAAACAAGCCACAACCTTAACTTTTATTACATTGTACCAAATCCCAACTAGTTTAACTTACAACTGATAATGAAATCATTCTTACAATCTTGCATAACTCAACTATAATATAAAGCTCCTGCTAGCTGGATACAACTCAACCTGGAATCCTAGCTACCAACAATTTTCTTTTCAACTATAGAATATCATAAACAAATTTGCAAGAGTGAGCTAACTAGATCAACAAGTCATAGTAGCAATAACCGAGGTTAAACAACGATCAATTGAAATGATTCAAAGGAATCAAGTTTCTTGTCAAACAATTGTTAGGGCAAAAACACGCGCTAATAATACACGCAAGTATACACGTTCACAAGTAATATAGAATACTTTCTAGTTCGTTCCCACAAAGACTCAGACTAATTATTGTTCAATTAAACTCACTCACCAATGTATGATTACTTCTCAATGTTAAGACACTAACACTTAGAATTGTTGACTAAATATTAACTATAATTAACTACTTTAATTAATCTTAATTAACACTTCGAATTAAAAATATTAAAACACTCATGAGATCACAACTTCATTACTACTTCCTTCAATAGTTATTGTTATTACCCTTAGCATGCAACAGTGATGATATTAATCGAATAACACGAAACTGATAAAAGCCAACTTTCATTGTACTAATACCATTCTACCAAGCATCCACAATTAAGATAGAAGTTGAATAGGTATCAATTATGTTGAGTTCCTATATGTCTACAGAAATTGACAACATAACGATTTAAGCACAAGTTATTCCTTTTGATTACACAGGGCGAATAAAACGGTTAGAGTTACCCACTAATCATGCACATCATACATGAACCTATGCTAGCATGGCAAGTTCTAAATCTCGAGATCCACTGTCGCTTCATAAGAGATTAACACCCTATATTATATGTTCATGACGCACATAAGACGAATATGTACAACCAATACTAGATATCATACAATCATCACACACTAAGGTATTAAACAATTAACTAAAGAATTCCATAGTAAATCCGTTATGACCCCATGATCACGATTAGCCCATATGAAAACATGATAAACAAACACAAGAGAATAATAACTAAACTAATTATATTAAACCAGAGTACATCACAAGAGTAATTAGGTTCAAAAGCAAGAAAACTAGCATCCAACGTTACAACGAAATAAAGAATCACAAGAAAATATGCTTCCTCTTCGTTGCGGTGTGCTAAAATGGTCTTCTTCCTTGTCTCCTTTTCTCCTTGCTTAATACCACGATCCAACCTCGTGAAAATGTCTCTAAATCTACTTATATAATAGTCCCATAAAACTCAGATTACATAGAAGTTAGAAGCCAAACAGATGTAGAAGTCTAAAACAGATTATTATTTTTCCCTACCCCGCGTGGCCGCTCAGCATAGCTGAGCGGGCGCTCAGGACCCTACTGGAAAATTCCTGAGTTTGCTTCGTTTCTTCGCTGTAATCTGCCCCTTTCTTTCCTCTCGCAATGCTGAACACATGCCAAGGCTTATTCTTGATGATTACTCCTCCGAAATGCAACTAATACCCTGAAATGCACAAACACTAGAAAAACGCATCAAATACACAAAATACTTGATTTCAAAACAGCAATTTAAGCTATTTTAAGACGTTCTAAGTGGTATAAAATGCCACTTATCAGACCCCCAAACTTAAATCGATGCTTGCCCTCAAGCGTCACAGACTCAAAAACAAATAAAAATATGCATGAATGCAATCTATATGCAATGCAACGATCCCCCTTACTACGAACAAACCAACCAATTTACAACATCTCAACAAACACAGTTAGGCGATTAAAGATCAATCAAATCATGCCAACTAACATACAGCCAGAAATGTGGTGTGTGCAGATGCTTAACAGATATGCTTCGGAACTAGACCAATTATTATGACTTAACCATCATCAAGGCAATCACATGATTATACAAAGAATAAAAATTCTAGGCACAAAGTAACTTATAACACTACAAGAATCATGGAGCTCATTACGGAATCATGCTTTTTATTCACAACAACAATGCTTATTTGACCGTGCAATGAGTGAGGTCCACAAAAGACTTATACAATGGTATCCATGTAGCGAGCATTAGGTTAGCGGATCCCAGACTCTAAAAGCCTTAGGTCACTAGGCACAAAGTCCCCTAAGAACTTAATAACTCGAATACCAAAGAGCCCACTCGTGATCAATTATGCATAAACACATCCAGAGAGAGGTGTGCAACCTTATCGGGTACTTTTTTTTCTCTTTATTTTTTCTATTTTTTTTCTCTTTTTTTTTCTATTTTTTTTCTCTATTTTTTTTCTCTGAGCAAGTGCGTTTCACTCCATCTTGCTCAACCCTAGACTACTCGCATAACATGCGAGCTGACTACTAGCCATTTGACGCCTAGCCACAACTAATAACAAATTCCATTTTTTACTCCATTTTTTTTCTTTTTCATGCCTTTATCACTAAGAACCTATTATCAAATTCTAAGCATAATAAATAGATTAACCTTGAAAACAATCAGATCATAACAACAATCAAGCCCTTAAGCATTCTCTAAGACTTAGTGAAAATAAGTGTTTCTAGCATGCATATCAACCTACATGACTCAACATCACTTTAATGCTATCACTACACTCGCATCAACATCACAAATCAGTCGGCAAATCATCGCAAAAGGGATCATGGCATATGCATGAGCTACATGACATGATAAACAAATAAAGCTATAAATAAATAAATAAAAACTATATGGCAAAAAATTATGCAACTATATGAACTAAACTATCATGAATATGCAGCTATATGATACACACACAAAATATTCCTTAACTACCACCCCCAAACTTAAAATCTTCACTGTCCCCAGTGAAGGTAGTAGAAAGGAACACAGGGTATACCTACTCGAAGTCCTCATCATCATCACCCTCAGTGGGTGAAGTATCAGGCGACGGGTATGCAGAATCCTCACCAAAAACTGGCCACTGGATGTCAGCTCCAAGGCCCCGAAAAGTAGTCCCTAACGCAAGGGTGAGCTCCTGAGCAAACCTGCTCTTTGTCTCGTACATGGCATCCATCCACCGTGACAGCCTCCTATACTGGGCATCAGCCATCCCAGCACCCTCCTGAGCTCTCGAAGAACCAGCCTCATCACGCCTAGGCCTAGCCATAGTAGCACCTCGTGCTGGACGCCCTCCTGGAAGACGATAACCCAGCCCATGCTCCTCGGGCTTACCACCGGTCCACTCCTACATCCCATTCAGAGTCCCAGAATCAATCGGAGCGGCTGGCAACTACAACTGCTCATGAGACGGCCAGTTCACTCCCACTGCTCGGCAAAGCTTCGTGACCGTGGATGCATAAGGGATGTTCATGTGCTTAGCTCCCCTCAAAAACTTCAGAATTCCCTGGTAGATGAACTCACCAAGGTCCATATAATACTCCTCATTCAAAATTCCCCACAACAACTGTGCTCTCTCAACTGTGACCTCATGTGTATGCGATGAAGGTAGAATATTAGCACAAATAAATGCATTCCATGCACGGGCATACCTATTTATAGCGATCGCCGAAAAGTGATGATACTCATTAGTTCCTGTCTTGAAGGTCCAAACTGTGCCCGGCCTACAGAGAGTAGCACAAATCAAATCCAAGTCGAAATCCTCAGCAGTTTTTTTCATTCCAGTTCTCCTCCTCGGGCTTCCTCTCTCGTTGCCCAATCACACGGTGAATCACCGCTGGGTGATAATCAACCGTCAGCCCTCGGACCACAGAAAATCCATTCTTCTCGGCCTCCGCATTCGTATAGAACTCGCGAACCACGTTCATCGGTAGTGCTTCAGGTGACTCACAGAAAGCTATCCACCCCTTCTCAGCAATGATCGATAGCAACTCACCATCCCTCCATGATGGTAAAAACCCCCTCTCCTTCAGAATCAGCTTCCCCAAAAGCCTAGTGCACTACTCCTCCGCAGCTCTGTCATTCAACCGAGCTCTCACAGCAGTACCCCTCGATGAATCAGCAGTAGGGACCGTGCTGCTGCTATCAATAGTCCTTGCTCTCTTGGGTGCCATTGAATCTGAATAAAAGTGCTTGAAAATAGTGTTTTTGTGTTTGGGAGAGAGTTTGAGTGTAGAAGATGTGTGGGAGATGTATGGGATAAGTGTATATATATATAGTGTATGGATTAGGTTAAAATTAGATTAGGAGTGGGTTTGAGGGATAAAATTATGGGTTAATGGGAAAAGAAATCGTGGGTAATGGGGCTGTAATTCATTTTTTTGATTTTTTGATTATTTTTTTTTGATTTTTTTATGAACTGAAAAAATTTCTGGCAGTCGACCCCTGAGCGGTCGCTTAGCAAAGCTGAGCGGGCGCTCGGCAGAGCTGAGCGGGCGCTCAGGGGTCTCTGGAAAAAAAAATTTCAAGCCCCGTTTTTCTGATTTTTTTGTGGTTTTGGATAGGTTATTAACTTCTAAGGGTTCCTGTAACAACAAATCATGGGTTGCCTCCCATGCAGCGCTTCTTTTTCGTCATTAGATTGACGTTGCGTACCTTCCTTAAGTTGACAATAAAATGGCACTAACTACTTCTCGGTTTGCCGTGTCCCCATAGTAGTGCTTCAAACGCTGATCATTAACCTTGAATGCTTGGTACAGATCATTCTCAAAAATCTCCACCGCTCCATGTGGAAACACAGTTTTGACAATAAAAGGTCCAGACCACCTTAATTCCAATTTCCCAGGAAAAAGTCGGAGACGAGAGTTGAATAAGAGAACTTGTTGCCCCGACACGAATAACTTAGGATGTAGCTTCCTATCGTGCCACCTCTTCACCTTTTCCTTGTACATTTTGTTATTCTCGTACGCTTGAAGTTGAAATTCATCAAGTTCATTAAGCTGAAGCATTCTCTTCTTACTAGCTGCATCTAAATCCAGGTTCAACTTTTTCAACGCCCAATAGGCCTTATGCTCAAGCTCCACAGGTAAATGACATCCCTTACCATACACCAGTAGAAACGGGGACATACCAAGTGGAGTTTTGTATGCTGTTCTATAGGCCCGAACAGCTTCAGCGAGCTTTAAAGACCAATCCTTCCTTGACGGACAAACAACCTTCTCTAGAATGCGCTTGATCTCTCTGTTAGACACTTCCGCTTGACCATTTGTTTGCGGATGATAGGCAGTTGCAACTCGATGATTCACATTATAATGCTGCATCATAGAAGTGAACTTACGGTTGCATAAATGCGACCCTTCATCACTTATGATTACCCGAGGCGTTCCAAACCTTGTGAAAATCTGCTTATGAAGAAAATTCAACACTGCCTTTACATCATTTGTCGGTAAAGCTTTGACTTCTACCCATTTTGAGACATAATCCACTGCCAGCAAGATGTACTGATTATTGCAGGACGAGGCAAAAGGCCCCATGAAATCGATTCCCCAAACATCAAAGACCTCGACTTCAAGCATCACATTTAACGGTATCTCATCCTTTTTCGTCAAATTTCCCACTCTTTGGCAATGATCACAGCTTAAAATGAACTGATGCGTGTCCTTAAACAAAGTAGGCCGGAAAAAACCTGCTTGCAGAATACGAGCTTCCGTTTTCTCACCACCATAGTGTCCACCATAAACTGTGGAGTGGCAGTCTCGTAATATCTCCTCCGTCTCACAGAACGGGATACATCTCCTGATGATCTGGTCAGCTCCCTTGTCTAAACAATATGGTTCATCCCACATATACCACTTCACCTCATGCAGAAACTTCTTCTTTTGAGCTGAGGTCAAATTAGGAGGCATTATATTGCTGACAAGATAGTTTACAATATCTGCAAACCATGGCTCTTCCTCCTGAACTGTGAATAACTGCTCATCCGGAAAAGATTCGTTGATCAATGTCTTATCTTGTGAAGTAGACTCGGGATTCTCCAACCTAGAGAGATGGTCAGCTACTTGATTTTCAGTACCTTTTCGATCCTTGATCTCTAACTTAAATTCCTGAAGTAAGAGCACCCAACGAATGAGTCTCGGCTTCGAATCCTTCTTGGAAACCAAATAGCGAATGGCCGCATGATCATTGAATACTGTCACTTTTGTCCCAAGCAGATAAGATCGAAATTTCTCGAAACCAAAGACTATAGCCAAGAGCTCCTTCTCAGTAGTGGTGTAGTTCATTTGGGCCCCATTTAAGGTCTTACTGGCATAGTAGACCACATGAAACAGATTATTTTTGCGCTACCCAAGAACTACACTTACCGTATAATCACTCGCATCACACATCATCTCAAACGGCTCTGTCCAATCCGGTGCTGTAATAACTGGTGCCGTGATTAAACTCTTCTTGAGAGTCTCGAATGCCGTCAAACATTCATCATCAAATTTGAAAGGCACATCTTTCTCAAGCAAGTTGCACAACGGCTTATATATCTTTGAAAAGTCCTTGATGAACCGCCGATAAAAACCCGCATGACCAAGAAAACTACGGATTCCTTTATAGAAATAGGTGGTGGAAGATTTTCAATGACTCCCACCTTGGCCTTATCCACCTCAAGACCCTTGCTAGAGACCTTATGCCCAAGAATAATGCCTTCACGTACCATAAAATGACATTTCTCCCAATTGAGCACCAAATTAGTTTCCACACACCTTTTGAGCACGACATGAAGATTATTCAAACATTCATCTTACGAATGTCCAAAGACGAAGAAGTCGTCCATGAACACCTCGACATTATTTCCAATCATGTCAGAGAATATAGCCATCATATATCTCTGAAAAGTGGCCGGTGCGCCACATAAACCAAACGAAACTCTGCGAAAAGCAAATGTGCCAAATGGACAAGTGAAAGTAGTCTTTTCTTGATCCTCTGGTGCAATACAAATCTGATTATACCCTGAGTAGCCATCCAGAAGACAATAATACTCATGACCAGCCAACCTGTCCAGCATCTGATCAATAAATGGAAGAGGAAAGTGATCCTTCCTCGTGGCTTTGTTCAACTTTCGGTAATCCATGCATACTCTCCATCCTGTAACTTTTCGAGTGGGGATGAGCTCATTCTTCTCATTTTCTACCACAGTGATACCTCCTTTTTTAGGCACATATTATACGGGGCTATCCCAAGAACTGTCAGAAATAGGATAAATGATGCCTGCATCCAGCCATTTCAAAATTTCTTTCTTCACCACCTCCTTCATGATAGGATTAAGTCTGCGCTGCTGCTCAACAGTTGTCTTACTACCCTCCTCTAGCAGAATCTTATGCATACAATATGAAGGGATGATCCCTTTGATGTCTGCTATGGTCCATCCAATAGCTGATTTGAATTCTCTCAAAATCCTTAAGAGCTTGTCTTCCTCACTACCTGAAAGGCCAAATGCAATAATAACAGGTAAAGTAGATGCATCACCTAAAAAAGCATACCTCAAGTGTTCAGGTAATGGCTTGAGCTCCAAGGTAGGTGCTTCCTCAATTGATGGTTTGAGCTTTCCTTCAGCATTCTTGAGGTCAGAAGTACCAAGAGATTCAAATGACATGTCCAGCTTTCGCCTCCAGGGAGAAGCATTCAGATATTGTAATTGCTCGTTGCCATCTTCATCATCACTGTCAAAATCCCCCACTAAGGCCTTTTCTAATACATCAGACAGTAGCATATGATCGAGTTCTGTAGTAACCGCAGAATCAATCGCATCCACTTTTAAGCACTCCTCATCTTCTGTAGGGAATTTCATTGCTTTGAATACATTGAAGGTCACATCCTGATCTTCCACCCGCATAGTAAGTTCACCTTTCTGCACATCTATCAACGTACGGACAGTAGCCAAGAAAGGTCTTCCCAAAATTATGGGAATCTTCTTATCTTCCTCGAAATCCAGAATAACAAAGTCTGCAGGAAAGAAGAGCTTATCCACCTTGACTAGCACATCATCCACTATGCCCCTTAGGTAAGTAATAGAACGATCAGCCAATTGTAGAGACATGTAGGTGGGTTTTGGATCAGGCAAATCCAACTTTTTAAAGATCGACAACGGCATCAGATTGATGCTTGCTCCCAAATCATAAAGCACTTGTCAAACGACAACTTGCCAATGGTGCAAGGAATGGTGAAGCTACCTGGATCTTTAAGCTTTGGAGGTAACTTTTGCTGCAGAACAGCGCTGCATTCTTCCGTTAGAGCAATGGTCTCAAGGTCATCCAGTTTCACCTTCCTTGAAAGAATACTCTTCATAAACTTCGCATAACTAGGCATTTGCTCCAGAGCCTCAGCGAAAGGTATATTGATGTGAAGTTTCTTGAACACCTCCAGAAACTTACTGAAGTGCTTATCCAGCTTTTGTTGTTGTAATCTCTTAGGGAAAGATGGTGGAGGATAGAGCTGTTTCTCCCCTGTATTACCCTCAGACAGAGTGTGTTCAACAGTATTCTTCCTTGGTTCCATCGCTTTCTCCTTTTGCTTAAATTCGTCATCTCTAACTTCAGCTTCTCCTTCTTTTGCCTTTTCAGCATCAGCAACTTTCCCAGACCTTAAGGTAATAGCCTTGACTTGCTCTTTAGCTTCCTTTCTTCCTGGTACTTCTGTGTTACTAGGAAGTGTTCCAGGTTGACGATTGAGCACTGTATTGGCTATTTGACCGATTTGATTTTCCAAGGTCTTGATAGAAACCGCCTGACTCTTGCATAACAGCTTAAGTTCCTCAAAATCAGCACTAGTAGGTGTAGCTGCACTTCCCTGTTGAGGATATGATTGCCTTTGAGCATACTGCTGTGGTTGTTGGAATCCAGGTGGATTAAACTGTTTACTCACACCTTGCTGATATGGTGGCTGAATAGCATTCTGATTATTTCCCCAACTAAAATTTAGATGATTTCTGTTATTAGGATGATAAGTAGCTGGCACAGGCTGTTGTTGTCGCTGATAATTGTTCACATACTGAACAGATTCGTTGACAAAAGAACACTGATCCGTAGCATGAGAACCTGTACAAAGCTCATAGACCATAGCTATTTGATTAACTCCATATATAGCTAGAGAATCAACCTTCATCGACAGCGCTTGGAGCTGCGCTGCAATAGCGGTGGCTGCATCGACTTCCAGAATACCTGCTACCTTCCCAGGCATCATCCTCTGAGTTGGGTTTTGGTGCTCATTTGCAGCCATAGTCTCGATAAGATTATAAGCCTCAGTATAGCTTTTGGCTCACAAGGCGCCTCCAGCTGCTGCATCGAGCATGGGCCGAGATTGGGCCCCCAAACCATTATAGAAACCAGTGATCACCATCCAATCGGGCATTCCATGATGTGGACACTTTCTCAACATTTCCTTGTATCGTTCCCAAGCTTCGCACATAGATTCTATAGGTTGCTGCGCAAACTGAGTAAGAGCATTCCTCATAGCAGCAGTCTTTTCCATCAGATAAAACTTCACCAGAAATTTTTGCGCAAGATCTTGCCAAGTAGTGATGGACCCAGCTAGCTCAGAATGTAACCAGTCCTTAGCTTTGTCCCTCAGTGAGAATGGGAAAAGCCTCAGCTTGATAGCCTCATCAGTCACGCCATTATACTTGAAAGTATTGCAGATCTTGACAAAATTCTTTATATGCATGTTGGGGTCTTCAGTCGCAGCACCTCCAAAAGAAACAAAATTCTGCACCATCTGAATAGTGCCCGGCTTGATCTCAAAGGTGTTAGCTTGAATAGCCGGATGAAGAATGCTTGACTGAATGTAATCAATTTTAGGCCGAGAAAAGTCCATAAGAGCTGGATCGGCCTGAACAATACGATCACCCATGATTACTGGTTCTTTCTGCTCACTTCCTGAATCCAAATCTTCAAAATCTATCTTCTCCGGAATATCAAGAACTTCGTCTGTCTCCTCAGCTGTATCTAAAGTCCTCTTGCGAGTACGAGAACGAGTTTGCATAAGCGCTCGCTAAAGTACCTGAAACACAACCAGAAACAATAAGTAACAAATACGTCCTAATCACTGAGTCCTAACGACCAATGATGGTAAGTACATAAACTAAACAAATACGCCGAGTCCCCGGCAGCGGCGCCAAAAACTTGTTAGGGCGAAAACACGCACTAATAATACACGCAAGTATACGCGTTCGCAAGTAATATAGAATACTTTCTAGTTCATTCCCACAGAGACTCAGACTAATTATTATTCAATTAAACTCACTCACCAATGTATGATTACTTCTCAATGTTAAGACACTAACACTTAGAATTGTTGACTAAATATTAACTACAATTAACTACTTTAATTAATCACTTAATTAACACTTCGAATTAACAATATTAAAACACTCATGAGATCACAACTTCATTACTACTTCCTTCAATAGTTATTGTTATTACCCTTAGCATGCAACAGTGATGATATTAATCGAATAACACGAAACTGATAAAAGCCAACTTTCATTGTACTAATACCATTCTACCAAGCATCCACAATTAATATAAAAGTTGAATAGGAATCAATTATGTCGAGTTCCTATATGTCTACAGAAATTGACAACATAACGATTTAAGCACAAGTTATTCCTTTTGATTATACAGGGCGAATAAAACGGTTATTCTTCGCTGGAAAATTCCTGAGTTTGCTCCGTTTCTTCGCTGTAATCTGCCCCTTTCTTTCCTCTCGCAATGCTGAACACATGCCAAGGCTTAGTCTTGATGATTACTCCTCCGAAATACAACTAATACCCTGAAATGCACAAACACTAGAAAAACGCATCAAATACACAAAATACTTGATTTTAAGACACCAATTTAAGCTATTTTAAGACGTTCTAAGTGGTATAAAATGCCACTTATCAACAATCACTGGAATTGGATATTCATTTTAAATTCTAAAACCATGGTTAGGCTGCTGATCAGTCACGCACTAACCCCGAGCAAATGACATAGCTCTGCTCTATAAACTGGATCCAAGGCACACATTGGCATAATACGACCACGAATCTGGTCTGAACACGGATCTGATCCACATAAAGAAAACTATACAATCTAAAATAATTTAATATGATAAACATTGTAATTCAATAAAACGGAATCATAATTATCATTGATAAGATATTTGTTTCAGAGCATAATACAATTCATGAGTATCACCAAGGTATATCAAGGAATATATGAAGAATGGCTTCAAACCAGTAGAAGAATCAGGTATTAGATGAACAATGGCTCAATGGTTATACAAGGTGTAGATCTTTGATGTTACAAGGTATTGTAGAGTATATAAGTTTCTGTATATCTAAACAATTCTGTTCCATTGTTTGGTATATGGTGTATATATATTTGTGGGGTAGTATCGTAGTTGTATTGCTTAGTATTTGGGTATTTGACAATCAATGGTTCATAATGAATAAGGCTTACGGCTCAAATATTAGATGGTATGATCAGGGTTTAGGGTTAAGTAACTCAACTATCACATGCTAATATTGGGTATAACTCAGGTATATTTAAAGCATTTGTAATATAAAACATGAACATCATGGTATACTTGTAATATATCTCAAGAAGGTTTAAGAACACTTGCCTTACACAAATGATTTCCAACTTCACTTGCACTTGTCTAACAGTTCTACTCAACAACCACTTGTCTTCTTTTTCTATGCCTCACTTCTACTTACTTATCACTTGCTTTCTTTTCTACGTCTCAGTTTTATTTACTGATCACCTACTTTCTATTTCTATGCCTCGTTTACTCTGCTAGGAATCATAAGTATCTATCAATACTTAATCTCAAATTATTCTAATCATCACATAGACGTCATAAGCTTTTATCTACCATTTGTTTTACTCAAATCCGATTTACGGATTAAAAGTTATGACTAAAACCGTCAAATAACGAAGACATAAGCATATAACACATCAATCAGATAACACATGACATATAACGCAAGGTATTCGAGAATTTTTCAAAAAAGATTCGGGGTTAAAATGATTTTTCTAGTATTTAGTACGAATTGTTGAACATTCTTCTGAATTAAAACGGGTACCTGAATCATTTATAATTAAATAATAAGGTTCGAATACCCGAATCTAAATTTAAAATAATTTAATAATAATTACCGAGCCTTGAACATAATTTAAAAAAATATTTTAAAGCTCGAAACTATTTTTCAGAATTTATAAATCAAAAGAAACAATTAAATCTAATTAAATAATTAATTAAAATTAAATAATAACTAATTATATCAATTAATCAAATAATATTTAAATTAACTGACCAATTAAATAATTAATTATTAACTAAAATTTAATTAATTAAATAATTTAGATTTATTTCTGAATTTTAAATCATTAAAAGTATATTTGGAATTAAAATAAATAAATAAAAATAATTTTTAAAAATAATTTATAAAAGGGGTAAAGTGTCAGTTTTCAAAACTTTAGTCGTAAGGTTAAAAGTGTACATTTTCAAAAGTATCAAGGTTGATTGCAAATTTTGAAACTCTGGTGACTTAAGGTTACCATTTTAAAAAACCCAGGGGTCAAATTGAAATTTATCGCCGGTGACCCCCTATCTCCCCGAAAACCGAGAAGCCAGCTTCGAGCTGCAACCAAACTTTTCAGAACTCAACAATGAACTACCAGCAACTTATCTGAACACCCTAACTCTGTAAACATGCAATAAATCAGCCGAAAAATGTTGAAGAAACTCGCCGTCATCGACGAGTCTTTATTTTTCCAATCTGGTCGAAATTAAACTCCTCAAATTGATTAAAAAGCATGAATCAACTTCTGGAGATATCCTGAATGTATTGGTGGTATCAGATTTTACCCAGAATCAATAGAAGAGTTAGTCTTAATTTGAATTAAGAACATTCATACGAAATTCAAACCCTAATTTCTAATTTTCGAGAATCAGACCCAAATTTCTCTATGTATTGAACTCAAAATTCAACATATAATATACCACATTGACCAAAATTACATGATCTACAATGTACAATCATCAAATCACATAAACAACTTCAAAATCAAAAATTTATAATTTAATCATAATTAAATTTGAATTTAATAAAATAAATAGAAAGTTACTTGATATTTCTGCAGTGGTATAGATTTTAGAACTTGATTTTACTCATCAAGAGCTTTCATTCGACTACTTGCACGCCCAAATCGGAGTTCGATAATGCCTTCGAATCCTGTTTGATTAAGAAAAGAACGCGATGAATTCTAGGTTTTTTCTTTGGAAACTATATAATTTTACTGTTTGTTTATGATTATCTTTACGAAATAAGATATTGTATTGTCTATTTACATTTATGGAATATTGGTACTCCATTGGATCATGTCGGATATAAAAATAAAATACTTAATCATTAAGTATTAACAAAATTGATCGAATTCAGTACCGGTTTTTGGATAATTTTCTGAACCAGGCTTTTTGTAAATATAGTCTTGGTCTCAGCGCTCTGTTTACACGAATTAGGAGAAGATAATATAATAGTTTAATCCAAATATCCCATTTTTCGAAGATATGGGTTTTATCGGTTTACCGAAATGAAAATAATATCGTAAAATTTGCGCATAATATCGCATAGGTAAAACCGTACTCCAGATCGAAAGTCAAAATATGAAAAATGCTCAGAATAATCAAAATAGGTTAGAAAATAGTTTTCCCGAGACTTTCGGGTTGTAAAAACGTAAAAATTGTTGACGTTGGACGATTCTCGATTATTCAAAATAATTTATAATTAATTTGAAAAATAATTTATTAAATCCATAAATCCTTTATAAAATCATATATCAACATATAAATTAATTGAAAAATATCAAAATTATCTATACTTTATTTTAGACACATAACAATTTAAATTCTCAAATTTTACCACTTATAACATCCAAAATTAACAGATAATTCACCAAAATTTATATAATAGTCACATAATATTTATTTTATTGACAAAGTATGTAAATAAATGTTATTACAATTATGTTTGTGAATAAATGTTATTTGATATTTATGTTTGTGATAAGGGAGTTTTAAATATTTTTTTAAAAGATTTTATTTGGTAAAAATAAGGATTATTTGGTCCCTCTATATTTTTATAAAATTATCAGAGAATGATCGAAGTGCAAAATTTGTTTTATTACTTTAGAATAGTCCTAGAGAGTTTTTTAAAATGATAGATGGATTTATTCCAGTTATGGATAAAAAAACTAGGTAATATTTATTACACGTATTTTTTGCTACATTTCATGAGTTCAAGGCCTTTAATAGCTGCACTTGTATTTCGTGACTTAATACTGTCCTCACATGCCTGCGTATCTCTGTGTATTTAGAGAATCAAGTCAAAACGTAGTTCTGAATGATGGGGTAAGACCCTTATATAGATGTTGGATGTCCATGAATTGGACTAGGGTTAGGAGACTTGATGAGTAAGTCTCCGTTTTAGAATGGACTTTGGAGTCCTAAGATGTAGGAAGCAGATTCCTTATTTTATTACTCCTATTTTTAGGAATTTTCTGGTATTTTCACTTACTTTTCCGAGATTTTTTCGTGTCTCCAAATATTTTTTGCAAGTTTTCATAATAATTTAGGAATTTCCTTGTGCCAACGGGTATTTTTCATAATTTTTTCTAAGATGTTAGATATATTTGAGATGTCATGTCTTATATGTTTCATTTTTAGTTTTCAGATCTTTACAAACAGGAAATATCAGTACTTACTGGAAGTCATAACTTAAGGATATCAGAACTTAGATTATCAGAAGATTAATATCAGAAGATGGATATCAGAACTTAAGTACGAGAGGACTAACAGTTAAGGAAGGAAACTGATTTACAGGAAAGAAGATCAAGACTAATACAAAAGAAGATATGCATGGAAATAGTTAGAAGATAAGAAGACTTGTATAAGATATCTGATTGATATATTTTAGGAGACATAATTATATTCCATATCAATTAGAATTTATCTTGTAACTGTGTACTATATAAACACAGACATAGGTTTACACTATATGTGTTATCATTATTGAGAAGATCATACATTATAACCTAGGAGCTCTCGTGATCATACATGAGAGAGAACAGTTCCATTGTAATAGAGTTTATTATATCGAATATATTTGTTTACTGTTACTTGTGTTCGAAATCGATTTGATTGTATTATACACTGTATTCAACCCCTTTCTACAGTGTTGTGTGACCTAACCGTTGGTATTAGAGCCTATCTGTTAACACACTTACAGTAAAGATCCAAACAATCATGTTTGAAGAAGCAGAAAATCAAACCAAGCCCACCAAAACTGAAGAAACTAAAAACACTCAAATCCACAGTCGATATGAGACTATTAGGGTTCCCATACTGAGACCTTCTGGGTATCCCATATGGAAAGTGAAGATGGCTATGTTTCTGGAAGCTACTGATCCAGAATACCTTGACAGAATTAATGAAGGACCGCATAAGCCAACCGAGATCTCTGTTGTAGTTGTAGATCAGCCAACAATGACCATACCAAAGGAGAAAATTGAGTATACAGCTGAAGATATCTCATCCATTGCCAAGGATGCAAAGGTAAGGCATTTACTGTATAGTGCCATTGATAATGTCATGTCAGACAGGGTAATTCATTGCAAGACTGCAAAGGAGATATGGGATGCTTTAGAGACAAGATCCCAGGGAACTGATGCAATTAAGAAGAACATGAGGACTATACTCACTCAAGAGTATGAGCACTTTGACTCAAAAGCTGATGAGTCATTAACTCACTTATAAGACAAGTTTGTCAAACTCTTGAATGATCTGTCACTGGTGGACAAGGAATATTATCTTGAAGATTCAAATCTAAAATTCCTTTTAGCTCTTCCTGAAAGTTGGGATTTGAAGTCTACTACTATAAGAGACAACTATGCTCTTGATTATACTACTCTAGAAGAAATTTATGGTTTGCTCAAGACTTATGAACTTGAGATGGATCAAAGAAGCAAGAGATATGGGAGAAAGTCAAGGACAGTTTCTATTAAGGTTGAGGAGGAATCCCCCAAAGTGGCTGTCTCAAAGAAAGGAAAGGAAAAGCTCTCATCACAAAGTCTGATTCAGAATCATCAAGTTCTGATGATGATGATTCAGAAACTAAAAGTTTACCTGAAATAGATGCTGATGAAGAGATGATGAAATTGTGTGCTCTTATGGTGAAGGGTATCACAAAGATAGCCTACAGGAAATTCAGAAGGGGAAAGAAGTTTTTCAAGAAAGGTGGAAGTACTGATAAGAAAGGGTTCCGAAAGTATGAAGGCAAAAGTGCAAAGTCTGACAGAGAGGACAACTCAAATGTCAAATGCTACAATTATGGAGAAAGAGGCCACATATCTCCTGACTGCAAAAAAGGTAAAAGTGACAAAGGCAAGGCACTTGTCACAAAGAAGAAAAGATGGACAGACTCTTCAGATTCTAAAGATGGGGTGAATTTTGGTTTAATGGCAAATGCTAATGGCAGCCCTGAAACTGCTGAATTAAAAGTACCTCAAACAACTTATGCCTTTCATACTGATGATATTACTGAGTTGAGATTATATCTTAAAACCATGTTTATTAGCTACAAAGATCAAACTTTAACATGTGAAAGATTAACTTATGAAAATCTTGCTTTTAAGAAAAGGAATGATTATTTAGAAAAAGAGTTAGTTATTTTCCATCAAACTCAGAAAGAAATAGATGATGCTTTTTATGTTAGAGATGAATTGTTAAAATTGAATAAATCTCAAAAAACTGAGTTAGAAAAAGAAAAAGAGATTATCAGGACTTGGACTAACTCTGGCAGAACAACTCAGAATTTATTAAGTAGTGGAAACTGGAAAGAGGGCTTAGGTTATGGAGATGATAAAAGTGAAAAAGGAATTGAACAAATTGAGCCAATTGTTGTTAAACAAGTTGTTAAGCCAAAGGTAAATCCTGTTAAGTTTGTAGTTAAAATTGTAAAGTCTGATTCTGAAAAGATGAAAGAGACTGTGACAGAAGTTAAGGAGAAGTCAACTTCTGACAAATTAGAACAGGATAAACCAGCTGAAGTCAACATAGGCTTAATGACAAAGAAGCAGCTTAAGCATAAGCTGAAAGAAATAAGGAATGTCAACAAGGTTAAGGCAGCTAGGAAAAATAGGAATGGAAAGGAAGGTGTGAATAAAAGCAATATTTTATATGCCTGTTCCTAATGCTCCTAGAAAGAAATGTTATAACTGTGGAAACTCTAACCATCTTGCTTCTTTTTGCAGGAAGAATAAGAATATAAACTCTTTCACTCCTAAGTCAGGAGTTAGGTTTAAGCCACAAAATCCTTGTTTTCATTGTGGAAGTTTATGGAATTCCATTTATACTTGTAAGGAATATCATTGTTAATACTATGATTATTATCAATTAAAACCTTCTTTGAAGAAAGTTGCTTTAATTCCTTCTAGTGTAAAGTCTGATGCAAAGTCTGATATAAGTTCTGATAAACAGCATGTTAGCATAAACTCTGATATTAAATCTGTTGCAAATGCTAACAAACTTAAAAAGGCCAAAGGATCCAAGCAAGTCTGGGTCATTAAAACTAACCATTAGTGGTCTTTGTGATTGTAGGGCAACAAGGAAAACATCCTAGTACTGGATAGTGGATGTTCAGGACATATGACTGGAAATAAAGCTCTACTCTCAGACTTTGTGGAGAAAGCTGGCCCAAAAGTTTCTTATGGAGATGGCAACATGGGAAAAACTCTAGGATATGGAAATATTAATCTTGGGAATGTCATCATTGAAACAGTAGCTCTTGTCTCAGGATTTAAACACAATCTGCTGAGTGTGAGTCAAATCTGTTGAGTGAAGTTGTAAGCAATTCTACAGGCAAAGTGGTTCTGAAAGGTTACAGGCATGGTAACATTTATGAAGCCAAGCTTTTAACAAGTTATGGTGGTTCTGCAGTATGTTTGTTGAGTAGTGCATCAATTGAAGAAAGCTGGAATTGGCACAAAAGATTCTCTCATTTAAACTTCAACAACATAAATGAGCTTGTAAAGAAAGATCTTGTGAGAGGACTGCCAAAATCAGTATTTGCTCCTGATGGCCTTTGTGATTCATGTCAAAAGGAAAAACAAAGAAAATATTCTTTTAAGAGCAAAACTGAGTCATCAGTTCTTGAGCCTTATCACCTACTGCATGTTGATCTATTTGGTCCAGTCAATGTCATGTCTATTGCAAAGAAGAAATATGCTATGGTTATAGTGGATGAGTTTACAAGGTACACTTGGGTGTACTTCTTGCACAAGAAGAATGAAACTGCATTTACTCTAACTGATCATGTCAGACAGCTGGATAAGTTGGTCAAAGATTCTGTTAAAATTATAAGAAGGGATAATGATACTGAGTTCAAGAATTCAATCATGGAAGAGTTTTGCAAAGAGCATGGAATCAAACAGGAATTTTCTGCACCTGGAACTCCACAGCAAAATGGAGTTGTAGAAAGAAAGAACAGAACTCTCATTGAAGCTGCACGAACTATGCTTGATGAAGAAAAGCTTCCAACCTACTTTTGGGCTCATCCTGAGCAGCTGTCAAAATTTGATCTAAAAGCCGATGAAGGAATTTTTGTTGGATATCCACTTTCCACAAAAGCCTTCAGAGTCTACAATTTAAGAACAAGGGTTGTCATGGAATCTATCAATGTATCTTTTGATGATAAGAAGATTACTGGACTTGAAGATTTCAATGATCACGATCAGCTGAGATTTGAAAATGAAGACTTAAATTCTAATTCTGTAAATTCTGATGACTTAAACTCTGATCCTGTAAGTACTGATATCATTGAACCTGTGGTAACAACTCCAAAGGAAAATGCACCTGTCCAGGGGGAGCAAGCTGAAGATCCTACCACAACTCAAGACTCCCAAGAAATATCAGAACCTGTCACTGGCTCTTCAAGTTCTGATTCATCAAGTGCTGATGAGCTAAATTCTGATAATTCTGGAAACTCTGATTCTTCAAATCCTAAAGGATCTAAATCAAATTCTGAAGTCTCAGAGAGCATAACTACAGGGGGAGCATCAGAAAATGTTGATGGAGACAGCATGGATCATGGAGGAGGATCCAGTTCTAGAAGTCAACTTTAATCTGCAAGGAAGTGGACCAAATCACATACACCTGACTTAATTATTGGAGATCCTGAAGCAGGTGTCCGAACTAGAACTGCAACATCAAATGAATGTCTCTTTCATTCTTTTCTATCTGAGACTAAACTAAAGAAAGTGGAAGAAGCTCTTCAAGATGCTGATTGGGTGCAAACAATGCAGGAAGAGTTAAATGAATTTGAAAGAAATAAAGTCTGGACCCTAGTACCAAGACCAAAGAACAGATCAGTTTTTGGCACAAAATGGGTGTTTAGAAACAAAACTGACAGTGATGGCATAATTACAAGGAATAAAGCAAGGCTGGCTGCTAAAGGCTACTCTCAATAGGAGGGTATTGATTATGATGAAACATTTGCACCAGTTGCTAGATTAGAAGCCATAAGAATCTTTTTGGCTTATGCTTGTCACAAAAAGTTTAAAGTCTTTCAAATGGATGTGAAAAGTGCTTTTCTTAATGGAGAATTGGAAGAAGAGGTCTATGTTGAACAACCTCCAGGCTTTGTAGATTCAAAATTTCCAAATCATGTCTACAGGCTTGGCAAAACACTTTATGTCCTTAAGCAAGCTCCTAGAGCATGGTATGAGACTTTAGCTCAATTCCTTCTGAAAAATGGATTTCACAGAGGTACAATTGATAAAACACTATTTTACCTTAACCATGGAAAAGACTTACTTTTGGTACATATATATGTTGATGATATCATATTTGGTTCTACAAATGCCAAACTCTGTGAGAGGTTTGCAAAGCTAATACAGTCAAGATATCAAATGAGTATGATGGGAGAACCTAGTTATTTTCTGGGCCTTCAAGTCAAGCAAAGTGAAGAAGGTGCTTTTATGTGTCAATCCAAGTACACCAGAAATATACTGAAGAAATTTGGAATACAAGATTGTTTAACTGCATCCACTCCCATGGCCACTGCAACCAAGTTAGATAAAGATATTGGCTCACTAGTAGATATTACTAACTACAGAGGTATGATTGGTTCGTTACTCTATTTAACTGCAAGTAGACCTGATATCATGTATGCTACCTGTCTTTGTGCAAGATTTCAGGCTGATCCAAGAGAACCTCATTTAATAGCTGTGAAGAGAATTTTCAAGTACCTTAAGGGTATAGCTGATCTGGGATTGTGGTATCCTAGAGAATCAGATTTTAAGCTAATAGATTACTCAGATGCAAATTTTGCCGGTTGCAAAATAGACAGGAAAAGCACTAGTGGAAGCTGCCAATTTCTTGGAGGCGGATTGGTTTCTTGGTTTAGCAAAAAATAAAAGTCAATTTCCACATCAACTGCAGAAGCAGAATATATTACTGCAGGAAGCTGTTGTGCACAGATTCTTTGGATGAAGAATCAGTTACTGGATTATGGGTTAGAATTTTCTAAATTCCCTATTTACTGTGATAATCAGAGTGCTATTGCTACGACAGGTAATCCAGTTCAACACTCAATGATAAAGCACATCAGCATTAGGTACCATTTCATAACGGAACATGTGATGGAAGGTACAGTGGAATTGCATTTTGTTCCAACTGATCAACAACTAGCAGATATCTTCACAAAATCACTATATGAAGCTACTTTTACAAGACTGGTAAATGAACTCGGAATGGTTTCAGGTTCTTTCTCTAAATCTGCTTAGTTTTTGTTCTCATGCATCAGACTTTATGAATAGTGTTTACAGATTGTCTTATATTCATGAAATCTGTTCTTTAATTGAAATTCATTAAATATTGATTGTTATCTGATGTGGATCTTTAAACTCTGATAGTGTTTTGAATGTTCTGTGACTATTCAATCCAATGAGGATAACTGTGCTAGATGCTGACCTAGTAGTCTTTAACATACTAGAAATCCCATGTTTGAATTAGTTATTTATGTGGAAACTCTTTAACACAAGCAAATTCTGATTTTGAGCTTAGTCAAGTTTACTTTGTGTATCTTATTACTAAGTCACAAACTATATTCTTGCTTATTACACATCGGTCTGGGGAGACGAGGCATCATTTTTTACTGATCTTATCTTTTAACTGACTGCTCACACGTTGCCAGGTGTAAAGTGTATCCCATATTTCAAAAATATAACTGTTGAGTGGAGAGAATATATATATGGGAGTTAAAAGATTTTCTAATCTTTTACTTACTTTTATATTCTTAATCTCTTTTATTCTCTCTCTCTCTCTCTAATATTCTCCGAAGCATTTTCTTTTAGGACTTTTATCAAACACCTTGCAGACACTATCTTTCTCACTTAATTTCTACAGAGATGGCACCAAAAGACTTGATTTTCAATGGAGCTAAGTTTGTTCCTAACAACTACTCATCTATTCTTAGCAAGGCTGAAGCTCCATCGGAACTTTACTTTATTCAGGATTTCCTTGCTAATTCTGATATTGGGTATGCTTTGACCCAACCTGAAGTAATCTCTAGAACCCAAGTGCTGGAGTTTTGGATTAGTGGAATCTATGATGATGGTGGTGCTCAAGGGTCCCCAAGTATTATCTTTACAACAGGAGAGGATGAGCATGTCGTGACGTTGGCTACAGTTCGTCAAGCACTGCAGCTGCCTGAGAACTGCGTTTATTCAACTGTTGAGGAGCCAGTTCTTCAAAATATGATGGCTAGTCTGGGGTATGAAAAGACATTGGCAAAGCTGGGTCAATTGAAGAGATCCAACATAAGGAGGGAATGAAGTTTCTTCTTTGACTGCATTACAAAGACCTTCGCCAATAAATGTTCTAATTTCGATGCAATCCCCATACTCAGTCAACAAATTGGGTATGCTCTCATTAATCAAATTGATTTTGATTATGCAAGTGTTGTTTTAGGATTTATTGGGGATAGGATGACAGAAGATAGGAATACTGTCTATTTTCCTAAATTCTGTCAGCTTATCTATAGTGTTTGTTGTTCTGATTAGCCCCAATTAGCTAGTGAATCACTTCGCCATTTAGACTAGCTAAAAGAGCTTTTAATGACTTATTATCTACTGATAATAAGAAGGCTGTGTTAAGACACCTCCAAATTCCCTTATCTGTCAAAAAGCCCTTAATAACCTATGATCCAGTTACATACACTGCACTATATCCTGATATCCAGCCATCTGAACCTCAACCATCAACACCTACCACCACTACCCATACACCTCAAACTTCTCAACCACAACCAAAATCTATCATCAGGACATCTTTCAAACCATCAACTCAATCATCTCAACCTGAATCATCAGCACATACCATCAGATCTTCATCTTCCACAAAAGAGAAGGAAGATGATTCTCAGAGATGAATCTGATAGTGATAAGGAAATAATTGAAGCACTGGTTCATGAATCAGAACCTGTGATAGTTAGAGCTGAGAATGTTACTTCTCAGAAAGAAACTGCAGTTCAAAGTTCTGATACTTTGAAGAGGAAATCTGTAAGTTCTGAAGCTGCTAAAGCAACTCCTTCACTCGCAAGGAGACTAAATAAAATGAGGGCAGAAAGGTACAAGGCCAAGCCTATATCTGAGGATTCAACTGAAGCTGAGAAAGGGGATTCGGAATCTCTGATCTCATCAGAACCTGTGGTAATTGAAGCTCTGCCATTCCCTACTCAAGCTTAGAATACTGTGTCAACACCTCATGTTTCTCCTATTAAAGCTATAGGTGATGCTAAAGAACAAGCTACAACTTCTGAAATAGATATGCATAATTTGAATATACCAAATGTTCTTTATCTGGAAGCTCCATTTAAAGAAGCTCAGTGATCTCCAACTCATTTTCCAATTTTAAATGCTGAGATACCATCTACATCAAACTCACCAGCTCTGAAGGTAAATTCTGATGTTCAGAATTTAAATGAAGTTGTTCTTGAATCTCCAGTTGCTTCACACACTGTTGTGCTGTCAGAACATAATGAGTCTTCCTCAAGTTCTGAAGATAATGTGTCTGTTGAGACTCTAGTTCCCATTCCGGGAAAGGAAGAATTGGTGAAGAAATTTGTTGAACAGGAAGCACCTATTCCTTGGGAGGATACTCACAGAGGTGTAGAGTGGACCAAGAAGTGGAATGATACTGATTTCATTCCAAGTTCTAACGTTTTGATAGAGCATATTGCTAAAGCTGATGAGTTGCTCACAAATGCTGATTTAAAGACACAACTCAAGATCACTGCTCTTTCTACAAAACATCTTCAAGGTCTACATTCTTCTACTCTTGAAAAGGTTGATACACTAAAGGAACATGCTGATAAGCTAGATCTACAGATCAAGCTTGACAAGAACAGATATATCAGACCTACTCTTGAGAAAATTGAAGCCATTGAGAAGATTCAAAAGAAGTAACAGGCCCAAATTGATGAGGTCCTGGCTAACCAAGTTTCTCAGAAAGCTCAATCGGAAGAAATCCAATCTTCAGTTGAACTTCTTCTTTCTCTTTTACTTCCTGATGATGCCAAAAAGGGGGAGAAGATAGTTAAGTCCAAATGCCCATCTACTCAAATACTGAAGAAAAAGGATGATAAAGGTGATGACCAAGGAAACTCTGATAAGAGCAGAGGTCATGGAAAAGTTCAAGGAAAATCTTCTACACAGAACAAGTCAAGTTCTGATGCTATGAATGCTAAAAGTCTGAAGTCAAGTTCTGATAAGCAAAGTCTGATATCAAGTTCTGATATTCTGATTCAGTCAGGATCTAAAGACTCTCAGAATTTTATACAAACTATGAAGCTAAAAGGGAAGCAGACTACTATTTATTACAAAAATCCTAAAATCCAGACATTTGATGAGGAGATAGCCAAAAGATTATTTCTGAAACAATATCCAGGAATGGATTTGGAAAATCTCAAGGAGGAAGAAGCTAGATTTGCAGCTGAGAAGACAAATTTTAAGTCTAAAGCTTCTGATACAAAGAAACCTCCAAGGCCTAAGGAAAAAGGAATTGTGATCAGGGAAAAATCAAATTCTAAGACTTCAAAATCCAAGACTAGATCACAAACTGAGATTGATCCTAAGTCAAAAGGAAAAGAAAAGGTTAGTGAACCTTTAAAGATTGAGAAAAAGATAAGTTCTTCCATTCCAGTCTATCAAACTACAATACATGATGATGATTTGATAGAAGGTGAAACTGTTCAAATTCTGAAGAGAAGAAAGGTAATTAAAGAATCTAAAATAACCTCTGACACTGCTCAAGTTATTCAGAATGAAAAACAACAAGCTACAGAAGAAACATCAAATTCTGATCAAGTTAATTTGGAAAAGATGACAATTGCTGATAAGAAGAAGTTGTTATGGAAGAAAGCTACTCCAGTTGAACCAAAATCCAATCTTATGATTAATCAACTCGCAACATTTGGGTTGAGATCCAAGCAACCTAGAGATAAAGTTGGATTAGGTTCTGATGAAGAAAAGATACAAACAGGAGTAGAAGTTACTTTAAGAGATCCTTTCATGTTAACAGACAAACCATATGAACAAATTAAACAAAAGCAACTTGACAAAGTGTTGTCTGCTCAAATTGTGATAGATGCTCATGATAAGGATAATCTAAATGAGAAATTGATTTTATTTCTCTATGATGGATTAACTTACAGACTAGCTGATCCTGATGTGCTAAAGAAGTCTGTCAGAGAACTTCAACATATTCACTATCTTCTGGAAGTAAAATATGTTGTTACAAGAAAATGGTCAGAATACATTTTGAAGTCTATAAGAGATCTATTTAAAATCTTTGGTACAAAGACTTCTCAGTATATACCAATGATTACTGAAGATGATGGAAGAGAAATTCCTATGCTGAAGAATTCTGCTAAGGTGGAAGTTATTCTGAAAGGAAAATGCTTATGTTATAATGAAAACTCTTCACATCCTAGAGTTATCAGACTTGGTGATGGACTTGAAAGAACATCAATTCAAGCTCTCAGAACAACCATTTATGAAATTGGTGATAGTAAAGATGAAGAACTGATGTAGGTCAAAGCACAGTTAGTTGAAGTTTTGAGGAAAGCTGAAGACAAGATGGTAAGAGATTTTGTTAAGAATCATTATGGATTCAGATTGATCCAGTGAAGTTGGTAAAGCTACAAGGACTATAAGTTGTAGTTAATAGTCTTATTAAATTCTCATTCCATTTGAACTTAAATGTTTTTGACATCATCAAATCTATTTACTTGTATATTTTGCAAAATTTACAAGTTGGGGGAGATTGTTAGATATATTTGAGATGTCATATCTAATATATTTCATGTTTAGTTTTCAGATCTTAACTAACAGAAAATATCAGTACTTACTGGAATCAGTACTTACTGGAAGTCAAAACTTAAGGATATCAGAACTTAGATTATCAGAAGATAAATATCAGAAGATGGATATCAGAACTTAAGTATGAGAGGACTAATAGTTAAGGAAGGAAGCTGATTTACAGGAAAGAAGATCAAGACTAATACAAAAGAAGATATGCATGGAAAGAGTTAGAAGATAAGAAGACTTGTATAAGATATCTGATTGATATATTTTAGGAGAAAGAATTATATTCCATATTAATTAGAAGTTATCTTGTAACTGTGTACTATATAAACACAGACATAGATTTATACTATATGTGTTATCATTATCGAGAAGATCATACATTGTAACCTAGCAGCTCTCGTGATATTTGTTCATCACTGAGAGAGAACATTTCCATTGTAACAGAGTTCCTATCTTTCCAATGATTGTATTACAGGTAGAAGCTGCCTCGACAACCTGAACATTCAGCTTCTCTGTGGCCTCTCTTGGCTCTTTCCCAATAGTCACAGGAAGTTGAATCGCTCCTTTTACTTCACACTTCACTCCATTGAACTCATATATGGGTGCATTCAAAGGGGTTAGTTGAGAGTCATTATCTTTAGAGAAATTAAAACCATCAAGGTCGGGATCCCTGAACCCAAGTGTCATCTCAGTCTTAGCACGCTTAGGTGCATCTCCGACTATACTCATCACCTCTCTAGCATAGTCCTTTCGAGAGTTCTTTGTTGTTCCAGCGGCCGTTAGACCTTCTAAGATCATATTGAGTACTGGTCCTCGGGGCTGTAGGTTATGATCTCGGTCGTTACATCTTCAATCCTTGTTTCTTTGATTATTATCTCTTTTATGAACTCTTTCATCTTTACCCTTGGTAAATCGTCCAAACTTTCCTCTTTGAATTAGATAATCGATCTCGTCCTTGAATTGTCTGTAATCGTCGGTATCATGACTAACACTTCCATGGAACATACAATACTGGCCCTCAGATCTCTTCTCAAGGTCTCCTCTTAGTGGTTTCGGCCATTTGAACTCATTGTCCTTCTCAATTTCCATCAGTATCTGGATCCTCATCACATTCAACCTTGCGAGCTGTCTGAACCCCAAAATAAACTAACAGAATACAATTAACACATATATAGTTATTACAAATGGCTGTTAACAACAAAATCCAAGATCACAAAGGTTTAGTGTTTGAACAGTCCAATACTACAACTATAAAAATCTTATATAAAGCTACAGGTCCTCACACAAATGCCAACTATACTACCTGAGCTCTCACATAAGCCTCAGCATCTCCACCGGTAGAATTACGAGCAGTCTGCTTGAATCTTACCATACTTGCTAGCTGAAATAACATGAATGAAAAGCAAGAAGAGAGCCAAATGCTCAACAAGGTATATCATAAGATAGAAATTAACATCGTAGCAATTTATACTGGAAATTATGGTGTATGGCATCATTATTCAAGTCAAAACATTAGTAACCAAATCATTGCTCAAAATCATTTTATGACGCTACGGATTACAGCCGGTGATCAACCGCGAAGTAATCCCGAACCTCTCCGGGATCTAAACAATTTGATTGGGATCCTTAGGCATCTTTTAAGACTGATATAATAAGTGTGAAAGGGACTTGCGTCTTATTCCAATTCACCAATCTCAAGAAAAAATTATTTTATTTAAAGAGCAACTATCTTTTATAAAACTGATGCTAGGGAGAAATTTACAAGGATCTAAACAAAGGAGTTTAAATTATCAATCAAGGATTTGAGTTATGAAACTCTTATTAGAATGAATTTAACTTCTCACTAGCAGGGTTTTCAAAGATAGACATCGATGGTTTGACCACCAGGGAAGAAAATATTGAAAAAGAATCATAACATTAATGAACAAGATAGAGATCTCTAATTTTGAAGGTTATATATGGCATATATCTAGTGACAAAGTTTGGGTATGATTATAAGGATATATGTAAAGAGTTGGTAACTTGGAGGTGTGAGAGTAAAAAGGGATAGCGGTTAATCAAGAGAGATTACACAATCAAGGAAAATGAAGTATTTTAGTTTATAAGGGTATCTCCAAATGGCCAAGACATTCGGTTTAAGTCAAAGGTAGGTACTAGGTCGAATTGAAACAAATTGGTGATAAGGGTGTGATTTTTAATAAGAGCATAAATAGACTTAAATCAAGTCCAATAATCGTAAGCATGGCTTAGCATTTGCAATATCTCAAACGAAAATCAAAGTATTTGTAACGATATATCAATGTGACAAAAATATTAACGATCATTATAGAAGCATGCTATCATAATTCAAAGGAGTGGTTCGGAACACTTGCAATACATATTAAAATTTCAGAATAATTTGCAACATATCTCGAGAGGGTTTAAGGACATTTGCCTTCAGAAGGCTGGACTAACTCTTGTCTTGATCATGGAAGCAACCGGGAGCACTACTCGACTTTGACGACAAGCTTACTATCTTCTCCTGAGCCTACACAAAATATTAGACATCATCAAGATTCATTCTCATAAAATCTTCATCCAAGTTATAGAAAATTCGAATCATAGTGGCACTTAGGCCTACTTACACGTTCGACTCTTAGTATTCACATAATAGCATCATGTCCCAAGTAGTCATTAAGGAGCACATAACACATTTAGTCACATAATATATTATTTAAAACATAGTGCACTAATAAGTATTGAATGATCTCATACCACCAACACAATGACTCGAAGTGCTCAACTAGTCTAGTGCAACCCAACTATCTCTCCAAACTCGAAGTGCTCAACTAACTAGTGCAACCCAACTATCTCTCCAAACTCGAAGTGCCCTATCAAGCCAATCCTCATTTCACTGGACCACAACCCTGGCCTAACCTCCTATTGACCTTTAACTACCATAAGAAATCAATGGTCAACTCAGGCCTTACCTCTAAAGACTCAAAAATTAAGTGCAAACTCAAAGTGTTCCTAAGTGTAACGCCTAGGTGACATCGAATGGTTTCTAGTGTCACTGAACCCTCTTACACTCGAAGTTTGCTACTCAAATTACTACACCGGAATCTCAAAACCTACCCTGGGCCTCCCTCGACCTACTCCCAAAGTTGACTCTCCCCTGATCTAGCGACACTCAAACTACTTTGTTTTTCTCTCACTTTATACCCTTGGTTTTAACTCTAAACTCCCAAAATATGGCTTATAAACTTCCCATATACTCCCTAGTATCAGTGCTAACTGAGGCCTAATGAGGGCCTACCCATAACACCATATTATGACCTCTAAACGTCACCAAACCTAAATTGTCCCCTGTTTCGGAAGATTTATTGTTTTCGTGTGTGCACCTCACTAAATGGTAGGTTTTCTTTAATCTATGGCTTCTGGGCTCAAGTCTATACCAAGTCCCAACTCTCTGCAGCTCGGGCCTACCAAGGCCTAATAAATGCCCATTCAAAACTCACCTACAACAAGTGTGCAAATCTGGAAAATCCAAGTGTCCTACTCTAGTCCTTCCACCTTAACTCCCACTTTAAAACCAAGAGATCAAGCTTAACCCAAGCAACCTTACTACACTAATATTCTCAACTAATGCCTCAATAAGTGGGGAGACCATTTATATCCTAATGCACCTTCATGCAAATAATTTACTACAAGCAATTCAAGTTAACAATTTATCACGATTTCGGCTAAACATGAAAGATTATTTCTTACAAATTGGACTTTAAACACTTAAATAACACTAGTAATCATGCACACTATTTTATCTTAACTAATTTTATCAAAATAACATGGAAACAACTCTTATTATGCACAAACAAATTCAAATTTCAAGAGTTTAATCATGAATGCATGTTTTCGAATATAGTAGCAAAAGTATCATGGTTTTCCATCAAAATCTCATCTTAAAACTAACAGGAAAGACTAGAAATGGCCATAAAATTAATGATCATTAACATGCAAATAGTTTTATAAAGTTTCTTTTACAAAAATATATAATAGTAGCACATAAGTAATGTATCTCATGAAGAAGCCTTGGATTCACAAAAATCAAGGTTTTTCTCTTTGAGTTTAAACAAAAACAAATATGCAACCACAAATCATCAACTTTTAAGCATAAGAATATTTGGGAAGTGAGTAAACTAATCATGGGAAGTGAAATTACACTAAAAAAAGGTGAGACATTGATGAAAAATGGAAGGGAATGGGGGATGGGGTCTTCGGCCGAGAGGGTTAGGGAGGAGGAAGGAGAAGAGAGAAAAATGGAGTGGAGTGGAGTGGTGTAGAATTGGTAGTTAATCATCCCTTTTTGGCTTTTATATTCACATGCAAAAGTGAGTGGACAAAGCTTTTACCAATTTACCCATCTCCCACTAATACACCAAATTTGCATGCAATGTTAACTAGGTAATTTGGCTAGTGTAGAATAGTTAGTGGGGTTTGAAATTACTATGGTACCCTTGTCTTTGTATTGGGTGTAAAATTTAGAGCCGACAATTTCGGACATGACATGATAACACGACACAAAAATGACACGAAAATAAAGGATTTGGTTTGACATTTTTGGTACACGAACACGAAAGTACACGAATAGAAAGTACACGGATGAACTTAGTGTCGCTTTTGGGTTTACACTTGGTTATACGACCCGAAACGAAAGTACACTAAATAAATAAATATTTCAGTAAATTTATCAAAATTATATGGATACATATATATTAAAATAATATTTTACATATAATATTACAGAATATAGATACAAAATAGATTCAAATTTAAATTTAATAAGACTTGACTGCACTTGAGTCTTTATGACTTATTTACTTAAAACTCGATTAGTAAAAACTTAATATTTAAATATATATTTTATTTATCTTTTTTTTATTAAATTTAAATTACATGAAACACGATACGAAACATACACGAAATAAAGGTACACGAACACGAAACGAAACGAATCCTTAACGGTTATGGTTTGGGTTAGACATTCATGACACGATACCCGAAAGTACACGACACGAAAGTACACAAAATGAACAAATTGCCAGCTCTAGTAAAATTCATGCACGGGTATCTAGGTAATTTGCTAATTAATAATCATATTAATTAAAGAGAATAAATTTTATAAATAAAAATATAATTTCAAAAATTACAAGAGTGGCGTCATAAAATAGCTTAGAATTTTTAGAAATTTATAAGATCACTTTTGAAATTTATTGATTAAAATATTTTTAAAACAATTTTTCTCAAAATAAGGAATACACTCTATAAATCACATTTAAGAGCAAATAATACATTTCTTGCTTTCAAAATTCTTAAATAATTTAACACAATTATTATGCATCAATCCAATAACACAAGCACATATCCACCAAATTTTTATAAACGACCAAATCATAATTATACAATATTCAATTAACTATTACATGAAATATCGGTTATAACATTCTCTCCCCCCTTAAAGGATTATATCCTCAGAATCTAAGAGAACAGATGAGGATACTGGGAACGTATTTTAGACTCTAGCTCCCATGTCGATTCTTCGAATTTGGGATTTCTCCAAAGCACTTTCACTATCTTTACTGACTTATTGTTAAGACTCTTCTCTTGCCAGTCGAGTATTTTGATAGGTTGCTCCACATAAGATAAATTTTTCTGAATTTCTAATGGCTCATACTCAATCACATGATTGACATTTGGATTATACTTTTTAAGCAAAGACATGTGGAATACATTATGAACATGCTGATACTAAGGCGGTAGAGCTAACTCATAGGCTACTTTTCCTACTTGATTTAAAAATTCAAAAGGACCAATATAACGTGGTGCCAACTTTCCCTTATTTCCCAAACCGGGTCAAACCCTTCCATGGTGACACTTTCAGCTACACGGCTTCACCTACTAGGAAACTCACATCCTTTCGGGAAAAATCTGCATACTTACTTTGTCTGTCTTGAGCAACAATTAGTCTCTTCCGAATTAAGGTGACTGTTTCCTTCATTTGCTGAACTAATTCAGGGCCGAGAACTTTTCCTTCTCCTACCTCATCCCAATTTATCGGAGATCTGCATTTTTTTACGTATAAAGCTTCATATAGAGGCATTATGATGCTTGAGTGGTAACTGTTGTTGTATAAGAATTCTACGAGTGGTAAGTGATCATCCCAACTTCTTGCAAAATCAATTGCACAGTTGCGCAACATGTCTTCAATTGTCTGTATAGTTCGCTCACTTTGACCGTTTGTCTGTGGATGATATGCGGTGCTCATATTTAGATTTGTGCCCAAACTTTCCTAAAACTGTCTCGAAAATCTTGAATTAAATCGTGGGTCTCGATCTGATACTATCGATACCGGTACGCCGTGTCGTAATACAATTTCGCGCATGTTAGATATATTTGAGATGTCATGTCTAATATGATTCATGTTTAGTTTTCAGATCTTTATAAACAGTAAATATCAGGACTTACTGAAATCAGGACTTTCTGGAAGTTAGAACTTATTATCATAACTTAAGGTCATATCAGAACTTAAGTGCGGGAAGACTTTCATACAAGGAAGGAAGCTAATTTACAGTAGAAGATCGAGACTAAAACAAAAGAAGATATGCATGGAAAGAGTTAGAAGACTGGAAGACTTGTAGAAGATATCTGATTGATATATTTTAGGAGACAGAATTATATTCCATATCAATTAGTAGTTATCTTGTAATTGTGTACTATATAAACATAGACTTAGGGTTTACACTATATGTGTTATCATTATCGAGAAGATTATACATTATAACCTAGCAGCTCTTAGTGATATTTGTTCATCACAGAGAGAGAACAACAGTTCTTATTGTAACAGAGTTTATTCAATATACTTGATCTTTGTTACATACTTGTGTTAAATCGATTTGATTGTGAAAACATTGTATTCAACCCCCTTCTACAGTGTTGTGTGACCTAACAATTGGTATTAGAGCTTTATAGTTAACACACATACAGTAAAGATCCAAACAATCAAGTGTGAAGAAGCACAAACTCCAACCAAGCCCACCTAAATTAAAGAAACTCAAAAGACTCAAACCCACAGTCGATATGAGACTATTAGGGTTCCTATACTGAGACCTTCTGATTATCCCATATGGAAAGTGAAGATGGCTATGTTTCTGGAAGCTACAAATTCAGAATACCTTGACAGAATTAATGAAGGACCACATAAGCCTACCAAGCTCTCTGTTGTAGTTGCTGATCAACCAGCAAACACCATACCAAAGGAGAAAGGTAATTACACAGTTGAAGACATCTCATCTATTGCCAAGGATACAAGGGTAAGGCATTTGCTGCATAGTGCCATTGATAATGTCATGTCAAACAGGATAATTAATTACAAAAATGCAAAGAAGATATGGGATGCTTTGGAGACAAGATGCCAGGGAACTGATATAATCAAGAAGAATAGGAGGACTATACTCACTCAAGAGTATGAGCACTTTGACTCAAAAGCTGATGAGTCTTTAACTGACTTATATGACATGTTTGTCAAACTCTTGAATTATCTGTCACTGGTGGAAAAGGAATATGATCTTGAAGATTCAAATCTAAAATTCCTTTTAGCTCTTCCTGAAAACTGGGATTTGAAGTCTTGTCACACCCCCAACTTAACCAGCAAAATTAAATATAACTATTACATTATTTAAAAATAAATAAACATAACCAAATCCAAGATCTTACAGTTTAGGGTTTGGAACAGCCCAACACTACCATCTATTACAGCTGATTTTTAAATATCGAGTCCTCACACAAAACTACTATCTCTTACTCTACCTGAGCTTGAATATAGGTATCAGCATCACAGGTCTTACGGGCGGTCTGCTTGAATCTAACCATAGCTGCTAGCTGTAATATCAGGGTAAAGCAAGGAGTGAGCCAAATGCTCAACAAGTGCTAAACAGTATGATGCAAAACATAAATCGAGATATACATTAAAGAATAATAATGGAAAGACATAACCAATGATAACGAGAGATAAAACTTTGGGTGATGGCATCATTTTGCTTGTATCAAAACAATTTCAAAACCATATCTTAATCAAAATAGTTTTATGACGCTACGGATTACAGCCGGTGATCAGCCGCGAAGTAATCCCGAACCTCGCTGGGTTCTAGAACATTAATGGGAATCCCTAGGCAACTTTTAAGCCTAATATAAGTGTGGAAAGGACTCGCGTCTCAGTCCAGATCCACTATTCAAAGAAAACATTTATCCCCCTTTGGGACTGAAAACCCACATTTTATTTATTTCAAAAACTGATGCCGAATTATAACAAAATCTCTTTTAACAGTAAGCATTTTATCAAGGGATTATAGACCAACTCGAAACACGGGAATTATGGTACTAAATCTCAGGGCCATGATCCACTAAACTTTACTCCATTAGGGTAACAGAAAGGTTTTCATATATAAAACTTGGACAAGAAAATTTAGTGAGGCTATTGGATATTATGTAGGGGTAATGCCAAACTGGGCTTAAAACAATGGTTTCTTGTCAAGGCACAAGTGCTGGATCACCAAGAAGATAAGATTCAGGAATACTAAGGGTGTTAAGGTATGAAGAAATGATCTTTATCTCGGGTTATATCAGAATTGTCAAGCTTTAAGATAAGAAAGAGGGATATCAATCAATGAGGAATTACTTTGATAAATATCTGGCTTTCAGGGTTCAAGGTAAGGTTCTATAGGGGTTCAAGTATCAGGATGAGATATCAATACTTAGGAATCATCAGCTTGTTAATCAATAGAATCAACCAAGAGTTATAACTACCCTTTCTTTTATCATGGCATTCAAAATTACTTTAATATACTATCATGATAAGACTTTTGAACTACTTGCAAAATGTACTCGAGGGTTCATGGCATTGTTATATGATTTAAAGATAAACATAAGATACACTTGATTTAAATATATCAAAATGACTCAGGATAGTTGGATCGATATATATGAACTATTTACAATGAATACGAAAGACAAGTTGAATCACTTGCCTTGAGAAAGACTGGTCTGGTCTAACTGGTAGGAGCAACTGGAAGCTTCACTCGACCTTTATGGCAAGTTTTCCCTCGACTCGAGATCCTACATAAATAATAATAATCCTCGTTATAATTTATTCTCACCAACTTAACCTATTCACATCCCGTAATTAAACACAAATGGCACTTAGGCCTATATGCACTTAATTTGTATTCACCTTCAAAATATATTGCACACAAAGCCACATATACTCACATATCATATTTTAATACCAAATATTACCATATACACCATAATGCAACACTAGGCTTGGATGATCTCGACTCACAACTTAAGTCACTTGGTCGCTAAACTAGACAAAGTCTTCAAATTTTGGCTTTCTAACTCGGTGTGCCTTTACTAAACTATCCTAGACCTATTGACCCTCAAACTTGATGTGGCTCAAAGGCCTTAGGGCATCTCCCAAACTTGATGTGGCTTAAAGGCCTGGCTTGGGCCTTCTTGGGCCTAAGCTTAAAGTCCATGGTTCCCCTATTTTTCTGGGCAGAAAACGCCCTGACTTGAATCAACTTGTGACACATGGTTCTAACTCATATCCTATGAACTACGGTTGGAAAAACTTCTCTGACACTCCCTCTAACTAAGGCCCAACAGGGCCTAATGAGGGCCTACCCATGACATGGTCAAATCTCCCTATTTCTAAGTTGCAACAAAACTGTCCCCTGTTAGACAGATTTTGTTATTCTACTTGTGCACCTAACCAAACGACATGCAAACCTCCAACCAACACCTAAAACCTTTTATATACTCCCAATACTAACTTCTGGTGGCTTGGGCCTCAAAGTGCACATCAATGACATGGTCAAAACTCACTCTAAACCTCAGGGTACTAAACTGATTTTCTGCAGAAACTATAACTCTCCTTTCTCCAAGGGTTTTGACTTGAAAAACTCAACCACCAACAACCCAATACCCAAACCAAGACTTAAACATGGTGATCTACTGAACTAACTCCCTTATACTCAAAATAATCTTGGTGGAGATCATCCTTACCTAAGGTGCAATCATGGCAAAATAAAAGAAATCACATTTCATAACTCAAAAATCATCAAGTTTTTGAAAATAACAAGTTATGTTTTTTTTATAAAATATACCCGAATTATTACCATGCATCAAGGAACACTAATCAATATTAACACCTTATTCCTACTGAAATTAAAGCTTACTAACACAATCTTTCCAAATGATCAAAATCTTATAAAATTCTAAGAGAAATCCACATGCATGCATGTCTTCGAGTTTTACCAACCTAAGCAACATGTTTTCTAAATATATTTCACCATGAAATTGACATGCAAGCCTAGCATAAGCTATATCTAGATGATCACTTAGCATGCAAAGAGTTTCATCAAATTTTCACTACAAGATTCATGCCATTATCACATAAACATACAAAGATTGAACAAAGCAACAAGAATGATCTCAAGGACCATTCATTCGGCTCCCTTAAGGTCATGGCCGAATGAAATGGAAGGGAAATGGCCATTCAACATCAAGAGTTTCCTTCTCAAAAACAACCTTAAATCCATAAGAATCAAGGTTGTACTTTGAGTTTCAACTAAAACCTTGACATGCAACCTTAAAACTTAAACTTTTTACTCAAAACTCCTTGAAATATATGTGATCATGATATGGGAAGTAGTATTTACTTGTATAGAAGGTGGGAGCTTGGTTGAGGAATGAAGAAAATGGGGAGGGGGTTGGTCTCGGCTAAAAACCCGAGAGTGAGGGGGAGGAGGGCCGAGAGTGAGAGAGGGAGGAGGGAGGGAGGAGAAAGTGTGATGTGAGTGGAGTGAATGATCATGCCATTTGCTTGTTTTATGGTTTTTGATTTGACGAAATGTGACTGGGAATGAGAATTGACAAGACTAACCTTCCAATTATACTTGGATCATTTTGCATGCAAGGTCAACCATGTAATTTGCTAATTATGACAACTAAAATTTATAAAGATTTATTTTTATAAAATAAAATATAAGTTCAAAAATTATAAAATTTATACCATAAAATAACTTGGATTTTTAGAAATTTTATAAAACCACTTTTAAAATTTGTGAACAAAATAACTTTTTTAAAAACAAATTTATTCAAGGTTTAAAATATTCCTTATAAATCAAAAATAGAAGAAATAAGTAAACTTTTGCTTTGAAAAATCATATACCACATAACGCAAATTTAAGACGCAGAAATTCTCATTCACATGAGCATACAATAGTTGAATATATTGGCATTCGGTTTTAAAATTGCACCAAATTTACAGATAGTATTACACGAAAATGCCGGTTGTAACATCCTCTCCCCCTTAAGGGATTCTGTCCCAAGAATCTAAGAGAACAGATGAGGATACCAGGAACGCATATCAGACTCTAACTCCCAAGTCGATTCTTCGACCTTAGGGTTTCTCCAAAGATCTTTTACTAACTTTATTGTCTTATTCCTAAGACTCTTCTCTTGCCAGTCGAGTATTTTGATAGGTTGCTCCACAAATGACAGGTTTGCCTGAATTTTTACAGGTTCATATTCTATCACATGGATAGCGTCAGGATTATACTTCTTAAGCAACGACACATGGAACACATTATGCACATGCTGATACTGAGGTGGTAAGGCCAACTCGTAGGCCACCTTCCCCACTTGACTCAAAATTTCAAAAGGACCTATATATCTAGGTGCTAACTTCCCTTTCTTGCCAAATCTAGACAACCCTTTTCTAGGTGACACCTTCAACAAAACAGCTTCGCCAATTTGGAATCGAACATCCATACGCGCTGGATCCGCATACTTCCTCTGTCTATCTTGAGCAGCAAGAAACCTTTTCTGAATTAACTTGACTGTGTCATGCAAGTGTTGTACCAATTCTGAGCCGAGAATCCTTCCTTCTCCTACTTCATCCCAACTTGTTGGTGATCTACATTTTCGCCCGTACAAAGCTTCGTATGGTGGCATGCCAATACTGGAATGATAGCTATTATTGTAAGAGAATTCAATCAACGGCAAGTGGTCGTCCCAACTTCCTGCAAAATCGATTGCATAACTGCGCAACATGTCTTCGATTGTTTGAATTGTCCTTACTCTCTGACCATCAGTCTGCGGGTGGTACGCCGTGCTCATATTCAACTTCGTGCCAAGACATTCTTGAAATTGCTTCCAAAATCTCGAGTTAAATCGGGGATCTCTGTCTGAAACTATTGATACGGGTACTCCATGCCTTAGTACGATTTCGTGCACATACAGATGAACCAATTTGTCCAGTGACGACTTCTCGTTAATTGGAAGGAAATGCGCTGACTTCGTAAGACGATCAACTATAACCCATATAGCGTCATGCCCAAATTTCGTTCGTGGTAGTTCTAATATAAAGTCCATATCAATATTTTCCCATTTCCATTCTGGAATCTTTAGGGGCTGAATTAATCTGCTTGGTCGTTGATGTTCTGCCTTCACCTTTTGACAAGTATAACACTTCGCAACCTATTCTGCCACGTCCCGCTTCATATTTGGCCACCAAAAGTTCTGTTTTAAGTCCCGATACATCTTGGTGCTTCCCGGGTGGATTGAAAATTTCGAATTGTGGGCTTCGCGTAGGATCTCATTCTTTAATTCAGGTACATGAGGAATCCAAATTCTGGAAGAAAACCTTAGTATGCCTTGCTCATCCCCTTGAGTATTAATCTCCTCTCCAGTCAACTGATTCTTCTCTTTCTCCATTACTTCTTCTTGACATTTCTTTATATTTTCCACTAGTGTTGGCTGAAAAGTCATTGCACGATAAACTTCTTCAACTTTTCCACAATCACAAAGTTCCAGTTCAAATCTTTTGATTTCTTCACATAATTCCTTTGGTGTTGTCATCATATTCAGTCTCTCTTTCCTACTTAGAGCATCGGCCACAACATTCGCCTTTCCAGGATGGTAATTTATCGAGCAGTCATAGTCCTTGATCAATTCCAGCCATCTCATCTGCCTCATATTGAGCTCCTTCTGAGTGAAAATGTACTTTAAACTCTTATGATCTGTGTAGATTTCACACTTTTCTCCGTAGAGGTAATGTCTCCAAATTTTAAGTGCGAACACTATGGCGGCTAGTTCCAAGTCATGCGTTGGGTACTTCAACTCATGCGGTTTCAACTGTCTTGACGCATACGCAATCACCTTACTATGTTGTATTAACACACAACCCAATCCCTTATGTGAAGCGTTGCTGAATATCACAAAGTTTCCTTGGTCATCTGGAAGCACTAATACCGGAGCTGTTACCAATCTTTGCTTCAACTCTTAAAAGCTATCTTCACACTCTGCACTCCATTCAAACTTTTGATTCTTCCTGGTTAACTTGGTCAACGGCGTGGCGATATTTGAAAAATCCTTGACAAACCTTCTATAGTATCCTGCCAATCCTAGAAAACTTCACACTTCCGTAGGAGTCTTTGGCCTCTCCCAACTCATAACTGCCTCAATCTTTGTCGGATCCACTTTAACTCCTTCTTTTCCAATGACATGCCCCAAAAATTGAACTTCCTTTAACCAAAATTCACATTTGGTAAACTTGGCATACAACTTCTCTTGACGAAGTATCTCCAATACTATCCAGAGATGCTGCTTATGTTCTTCTTCCGTCTTAGAATAAATAAGGATGTCATCAATGAATACCACTACAAACTTGTCCAAATACTTCTTAAATACTCGATTCATCAGATCCATAAATGTGGTCGGGGCGTTGGTCAACCCAAACGGCATTACTAGGAATTCATAATGCCCATATCTGGTCCTAAATGTTGTCTTGCGAATATCTTCTTCTTTGATCTTTAATTGATGGTATCCCGATCTCTAGTCGATCTTTGAAAAGCATTTTGCTCCCTTCAGCTGGTCAAAAAGGTCATCTATTCTTGGTAGCGGGTAGCGGTTCTTGATCGTTACCTTATTCAACTCCCGATAATCTATGCATAGTCGCATACTCCTATCTTTCTTCTTTACAAACAGAACAGGTGCTCCCCATGGCGACGTACCTGGCCGTATTACTCCTTTATCTAACAGTTCTTGTAACTGGCTTGCCAACTCTTTCATTTCTGCTGGTGCCATCCTATATGGGGTCTTTGAAATTGGTTCCGTGCCTGGAGCAAGGTTGATCTCGAACTCGATTTGTCGATCTGGTGGTAAGCCTGGTAGTTCATCTAGAAACACATCGGGAAACTCATTAACTACAGGTATATCTTCTATGCTGGGACTGCCATTTTCTGAATCTACTACATAAGCTAGGAACAACTCACAACCTTTTCTAAGTAGCTTCTTAGCCTGAACGATTGTAAGAAATAGTTGTTCTTGCCTCTGCCCCTTAAATACTACCTTCTCTCCACTCTTCGTCTTTAAATACACTTTCTTGGTCTTATAATTAATCTGAGCGTTATTCTCTCCTAACCAATCCATTCCTAAAATTATATCAAACTCCCCCAACTTGAAGAGTATCAAGTCGGCTGAAAACTTATATCCCGAAATATCAATCTCACACTTCGGACAGAATTGATTCACAGGAATCTTCTCTTGGTTCGCAATTACCACATTTACTACCTCGCTCATAATCATTTTATCAAATTGAAGCTTATCAACAAAAGTTTCTGATATAAAAGATCTTGTTGCTCCCGAATCAATCAATACTTTAGCTTTGACATTATTGAGTAAAAGTGTACCTGCTATCACCTCAGAATTCTAAACAGCATCCTTCATCTTCAGATCAAATGTCCTTGCTGTTGCTTGCGGGGTTGATGTAGGTGGTGGAGGTAATGCCAATACCTCAGCTGGCACACTCGCACTGGTACTTGCCACGTTCATTAAAGCTTTGACTGGTCCAGTTGCTTTGCACTCCCTAGCTATGTGTCCAGTCTTCCCACACTTGTAACACGTAACTCCTGGCTTCGGCATCTTGCACTCATTCACCAAATGTCCCTTCTGGTTACACCTATAGCAGGTCATGCTCAGTTTATTGCACACTCCAGGGTGCCTTCTTCTACAGTGCTTGCATTCGGGTCTCTGGAACCTGTTTTCTCCAACTTGGCCTTGGCTTGCCTGGTTGTTCCCCTTTGATTCTTGCCTTTTGCCCAAATTTCCCTTCTTTTAAAACTTTCCGCTTTTATGGAATCTGATCCTCTTTACATTCCGATCTTGTGAACTTCCGGCTTTAGACTTTTCCCCATATAATAGAACCTTCCTCTTCTTGTTATTCCTTTCCTTCCTTGACTGTATCCCATTATTCTCAATCAGAGCAGCTTTCTGTACTACTCCCGCATAAGTTTCAAGCTCGAACATAGCTACTCTATCTCTGATCCAAGGCTCCAATCCTTGCTGAAACTTCTTCGTTTTTTCCTCCTCGGTGCTGGTATACTTTGTCACAAACCTTGACAACTCAGTGAACTTCTTCTCATACTCCAGTACTGTCATGTTCCCTTACTTCAACTCCAAAAATTTAAGCTCCATCTGATTCTGCATATACTTAGGGTAATACTTCTCCAGAAATAACTTCATAAATCTCTCCCAAGAAACTTGCTGGGTTACTTCCATAGCTTTTACTGATTCCCACTAATAGATGACTTCGCCCTTCAAGAAGTAAGTAGCATACGGCGTCTTCTGATCGTCTCCTAACTGTACCAACTCAAAAGCCCTTTCCATTTCCTTAATCCATGTGTTAGCTATTACTGGATCAGTGGTATCATGGAATGCAGGTGGATTCACATTCTGAAAAGCCTTGAAAGTAACAACTTGTCTAGGTGGTACTGGTGGTTCAGGTGGTTGGTGTGGTTCATGGTTATCTTGGTTTTCAATTTGTTGTTGAAGAGTTGGTTGTTGTTGAGCTATAGCATTGATTTGTTGTTGCAAAGCTTCCAGTATTCGAAGAATATTTGGGTCTGTGGTAGCTGTGGTTGTTGGGTTCTTCTTTTTGGGAGGCATGATCCTGAAATAAGAGTTATGTCAAAACAGATATGAATTATAAAATAATTTGAGGGTATCGCATGGCATTCTTGTTTACTTATGAGGTCAAGTTTCAAGTTAAGCAGATATGGCGATGCATATAAAAACGTAAAATAACAGTTGAGAGCAAATGGAATAATAGAGCATGATTATTGAAATTTAATGGTCACAATACACAGGATTAGGACAAAGTCTGATTCTAGGAACAACAGGCTTATTTAAAGGAAATAACGGAAACAACTGGGAATTCTACGGAGTCTGATAGTACAACAGCATGAAAAGGTAAATGGAAAGAACTAAGGCTCCACTCCATCTGAACGGGGATTGGTAGTCTTTTCCTCTCAAAGCGTCTTCACAATGCTCTGAAGCTCATCCGCCACCATCTGAATGACATACTGGCTGGTGCGGTCCCGGTGCGCTGGCATCTCCTCAATCTTAGTGTTGACGTACTGAACCAAGGTCTCAAGTCTCGCAGTCATCTGCTCCTTGGGCTTCCCTTCATAGTTTCGGCTGTCCGGGTACACGTTTTTCAGTCGGTCTATCAGTCGGTCGTACTTTCCCTGAAGCATATCAAACTCGCGCCTCAACTCAGCATACACGGAGAAAGAAATATTGTCATCTGACCCAGAGGGTGTCGAGGAATGCGCCCTTTGCTGACAACCAATAAGAGGAGTATTAATAATAAATTTACTTAACCTACTCTCTCGCGTATTATCTATAGCCTATACATATACCCTATAACCTATTTGGGCTGTCCAGGGACTCTAAACCGTAGCTCTGATACCAAAACCTGTCACACCCCCAACTTAACCAGCAAAATTAAATATAACTATTACATTATTTAAAAATAAATAAACATAACCAAATCCAAGATCTTACAGTTTAGGGTTTGGAACAGCCCAACACTACCATCTATTATAGCTGATTTTTAAATATCGAGTCCTCACACAAAACTACTATCTCTTATTCTACATGAACTCGAACATAAGTATCAGCATCACAGGTCTTACGGGCGGTCTGCTTGAATCTAACCATAGCTGCTAGCTGTAATATCAAGGTAAAGCAAGGAGTGAGCCAAATGCTCAACAAGTGCTAAAACAGTACGATGCAAAACATAAATTGAGATATACATTAAAGAATGACAATAGAAAGACATAACCAATGATAACGAGAGATAAAACTTTGGGTGATGGCATCATTTTGCTTGTATCAAAACAATTTCAAAACCATATCTTAATCAAAATCATTTTATGACGCTACGGATTACAGCCGGTGATCAGCCGCGAAGTAATCCCGAACCTCGCTGGGTTCTAGAACATTAATGGGAATCCCTAGGCATCTTTTAAGCCTAATATAAGTGTGGAAAGGACTAACGTCTCAGTCCAAATCCACTATTCAAAGAAAACATTTATCCCCCTTTGGGACTGAAAACCCACATTTTATTTATTTCAAAAACTGATGCCGAATTATAACAAAATCTTTTTTAACAGTAAGCATTTTATCAAGAGATTATAGACCAACTCGAAACACGGGAATTATGGTACTAAATCTCAGGGCCATGATCCACTAAACTTTACTCCATTAGGGTAACGGAAAGGTTTTCATATATAAAACTTGGACAAGAAAATTTAGTGAGGCTATTGGATATTATGTAGGGGTAATGCCAAACTGGGCTTAAAGTAATGGTTTCTTGTCAAGGCACAAGTGCTGGATTACCAAGAAGATAAGATTCAAGAATACTAAGGGTGTTAAGGTATGAAGAAATGATCTTTATCTCGGGTTATATCAGAATTGTCAAGCTTTAAGATAAGAAAGAGGGGTATCAATCAATGAGGAATTACTTTGATAAATATCTGGCTTTCACGGTTCAAGGTAAGGTTCTATAGGGGTTGAAGTATCAGGATGAGATATCAATACCTAGGAATCATCAGCATGTTAATCAAGAGAATCAACCAAGAGTTATAACTACCCTTCCTTTTATCATGGCATTTAAAATTACTTTAATATACTATCATGATAAGACTTTTGAACTACTTGCAAAACGTACTCGAGGGTTCATGGCATTGTTATATGATTCAAAGATAAACATAAGATACGCTTGATTTAAATATATCAAAATGACTCAGGATAGTTGCATCGATTATGAACTATTTACAGTGAATACGAAAGACAAGTTGAATCACTTGCCTTGAGAAAGGCCGGTCTGGTCTGACTGGTAGGAGCAACTGGAAGCTTCACTCGACCTTTATGGCAAGTTTTCCCTCGACTCGAGATCCTACATAAATAATAATAATCCTCGTTATAATATATTCTCACTAACTTGACCTATTAACATCCCGTAATTAAACACAAATGGCACTTAGGCCTATATGCACTTAATTTGTATTCACCTTCAAAATATATTGCACACAAAGCCACATATACTCACATATCATATTTTAATACCAAATATTACCATATACACCATAATGCAATACTAGGCTTGGATGATCTCGACTCACAACTTAAGTCACTTAGTCGCTAAACTAGACAAAGTCTTCTTGGCTTTCTAACTCGGTGTGCCTTTACTAAACTATCCTAGACCTATTGACCCCCAGTTGGGCCTTTTGCTCTACTGACCTTATACTATCTTGCAACTATGGTGGTCAACCTAAATCTCACTCCTAAGTGTTCTAAAACTATGTGATAAGTGAAAGTGCTTACTGGTGCAAATTTCAGAATGACATCTATGGTTTCTTGAGTGCATTAGACACCCTTAAACTATAGGTTTTCCTTCAAAACTTTTACACAAGACTCTCCTGATCTTAGGGCATCTCCAAAACTTGATGTGGTTCAAAGGCCTGGCTTGGGCCTTCTTGGGCCTAAGCTTAAAGTCCATGGTTCCCCTGTTTTTCTGGGCAGAAAACGCCCTGACTTGAATCAACTTGTGACACATGGTTCTAACTCATATCCTATGAACTACGGTTGGAAAAATTTCTCTGACACTCCCTCTAACTAAGGCCCAACAGGGCCTAATGAGGGCCTACCCATGACATGGTCAAATCTCCCTATTTCTAAGTTACAACAAAACTGTCCCCTGTTGGACAGATTTTGTTATTCTACTTGTGCACCTAACCAAACGACATGCAAACCTCCAACCAACACCTAAAACCTTTTATATCTCCCAATACTAACTTCTGGTGGCTTGGGCCTCAAAGTGCACATCAATGACATGGTCAAAACTCACTCTAAACCTCAGGGTACTAAACTGATTTTCTGCAGAAACTATAACTCTCCTTTCTCCAAGGGTTTTGACTTGACAAACTCAACCACCAACAACCCAATACCCAAACCAAGACTTAAACATGGTGATCTACTGAACTAACTCCCTTATACTCAAAATAATCTTGGTGGAGATCATCCTTACCTAAGGTGCAATCATGGCAAAACAAAAGAAACCACATTTCACAACTCACAAATCATCAAGTTTTTGAAAATAACAAGTTATGTTTTTTTTATTAAATATACCCGAATTATTACCATGCATCAAGGAACAGTAATCAATATTAACACCTTATTCCTACTGAAATTAAAGCTTACTAACACAATCTTTCCAAATGATCAAAATCTTATAACATTCTAAGAGAAATCCACATGCATGCATGTCTTCGAGTTTTACCAACCTAAGCAACATGTTTTCTAAATATATTTCACCATGAAATTGACATGCAAGCCTAGCATAAGCTATATCTAGATGATCACTTAGCATGCAAAGAGTTTCATCAAATTTTCACTACAAGATTCATGCCATTATCACATAAACATACAAAGATTGAACAAAGCAACAAGAATGATCTCAAGGACAAAGTGTGGTGTGAGTGGAGTGAATGATCATGCCATTTGCTTGTTTTATGGTTTTTGATTTGACAAAATGTGAGTGGGAATGAGAATTGACAAGACTAACCTTCCAATTATACTTGGATCATTTTGCATGCAAGGGCAACCATGTAATTTGCTAATTATGACAACTAAAATTTATAAAGATTTATTTTTATAAAATAAAATATAAGTTCAAAAATTATAAATTTTATACCATAAAATAACTTGGATTTTTAGATATTTTATAAAACCACTTTTGAAATTTGTGAACAAAATAACTTTTTTAAAAAGAAATTTATTCAAGGTTTAAAATATTCCTTATAAATCAAAAATAAAATAAATAAGTAAATTTTTGCTTTGAAAAATCATATACCACATAACGCAAATTTAAGACGCAGAAATTCTCATTCACATGAGCATACAATAGTTGAATATATTGGCATTCGGTTTTAAAATTGCACCAAATTTACAGATAGTATTACAAGAAAATGCTGGTTGTAACAAGTCTACTACCATAAGAGACAACTATGACCTTACTGAAACTACTCTTAATGACATTTATGGTATGCTCAAGACTTATGAACTTGAGATGGATCAAAGGAGCAAGAGGTATGGAAGAAAGTCAAGGACAGTTACTCTTAAGGCTGAGGAGGAATCTCCTAAAATGGCTGCCTCAAAAATGGGCAAAGGAAAGGCTCTCATCATAAAGTATGATTCAGAGTCATCATATTTTGATGATGATGATTAAGAAACTGAAAGCTTACCTAAAATAGATGTTGATGAAGAGATGATGAAATTGTGTGCTCTTATGGTAAAATGGTATCACAAAGATGTTGGATTTTAATCGCAGCGGAGACATGGTAAATCACTTTTACACATACAAAATCCAAATAAAAGTATATAAATCGTGATTAAAACATATGAATCGATTACTAACCTTTAATAGCGATCCAAAAGCAACGATCGGAGATCCTTAGCAGCTGCTCCTCAAACGTGAAGCATTCCACCGGTATCCACCAAGAAAATGACGTTAAGGAGGAGGAGGAGGTGGAGAGAATCAGGTTTTTCTAAATATTTTGGGTTAGAATAAAAATAGGGTTTATAATAGTATATTTATAGGAAAAAATTTCAGCTGAAATTTTTCCTTAAAATATTATTATTATTAACCCATTTATTATTCTCATTAATAATTAAAACACCTTTTAATTATTAATCTTTTTTCTAAACACTTTAGAAATAATTCTCTCTCTTGATTTAATTTCCAAAAATTAAATTCTTAATTAATAATATTAAGAACTTTTCTTAATTAATTTATAATCAATTAAATATCATTTAATCAATTATTAAATTTGCCAATTAATTATTTATTTCATAAATAAATAATTATCAGCCATTATTAATTAATTCCTCCACCATTAAATTATTCTCTTTTTATGGTGTGACCCTGTAGGTTCAATATTAAGCCGGTAGTGGAAATAAATAATAATAAAACTATTTTATCATTATTTATATAAATTCTCTAATTTATTAAATATGATTAATTAATTAATCATATTTATTCTACATCGTGAGGGATACTTTTCAGCATATCGCGACTATCCGGATAATACGAATTCACTGTTTAGAATACCAAGAACCTATTCAGTGAATAGTTACCGTACAATAAACTCCTTCTACCCTATAATGTCCTGATTAAATACAAGGAATGGATCTTGTGTCAAGCCTATCTAATTTAATCACTTGCTTACCATTTACTATGCTTAGTTCTAAGCAAATTAGAAACTCCTTTCTAATTTCATTCACTCTGGCCAGAGATTCCTGAACTAGCATAAGTGGATCAGCCTTGAACATTCGCTTCCTTCACTGGAAGGGGTAGATCCTTTATTGATCATACACTATCTTCGTGTACAAATTCCTATACCCAGTAGAGCCCTAATAATTGTCCCTGGAGACTAAGAACTAAACCAAAGCATAGTTCAGTGTACACAAGATGACTATGATGACCTCAAGTCTAAGGATACTTGTATAACTATCACTATGTGAACAACTGCTGACACGTGATTGAACTCCATCAGTTGTTCAGCTGTGCGAGTCATGTTCAGTGAACTTATTCTATAATAAGCACCTACATACTAGCTATAGTGTCACCACACAAATGTCTATGAGAACAGACATCCTTCATAATGAAGCAAGCATAGTATGTACCGATCTTTGCGGATTATTAATTACCAGTTAGTAATCCTATGATCAGGAACTATTTAAGTTTAGAGTTATCATCTTTTAGGTCTCACTATTATAACTCTAAACTTAAATAGTTCCTGATCATAGGATTACTAACTGGTAATTAATAATCCGCAAAGATCATATGGTTCGTAGCAGCTTACATACTAGGTTTTCATTTCTCTTGGAAAGAAAACCATCTGGCTATTTGCCAGATCTCATAGTCGTAGTAAGCAGCATTCGCAAGCAAAATCCGAACTGATTATAACAGGGCTACAGGTAAAAGGTTTCATCAAAGTCAATCCATTGCCTTTGTTTGAATTCTTTTGCCACAAGCCTGGCCTTAAAGGTCTCCACCTGGCCATCTGCTCTAATCATTCTTTTGTATCCCGTATACATAGATTTCATTCCGGATTTCATGGCACTATGCCATTTCTCTGAGTCAACACTACTCATAGCCTCATTATAGGTCACAGGGTCATCATCATCAATGATCGACAACTCATTGTCATTCTCAATAACAAGGCCATATTACCTCTCAGGTTGGCGAGACACTCTCCCTGACCTATGAATGGGCTGTTCCATAGAAGGTTGTTCAGTCAGAACAGGTGTTTCCACTTGATCCGTAGTAGTTTGTGCTTCTTGAACTTCATCAAGTTCAATTTTGCTCCCACTGTTTCCTTCAAGGATAAACTCCTTTTCCAAGAAGGTAGCATGTCTGGAGACAAACACCCGATGATCGGTGTAAAAGTAATACCCTAAAGTCTCTTTAGGATATTCCACAAAACTACATTTTACGGATCGATATTCCAGCTTATCTGGGTCAACTTTCTTGACATAAGCTGGACATCCCCAAATCTTAACGTGTTTAAGACTCGGTTTCCTTTCTTTCCATATCTCATACGTGTTTGAGGAACAGATTTGGAAGGCACCTTATTCAGTAAATATGCTGAGGTTTCCAATGCATAACCCCATAGGAATACTGGAAGATTTGCATAGCTCATCATGGACCGAACTATGTCTAACAAAGTTCGATTTCTCCTTTCAGATACCAATATGGAGGCGTCCACTGGGAGACTATACCATTTACTTTGAGATAATCCAGAAACTCTCCATTCAGGTATTCACCACCTCGATCTAATCAAAGAATTATAATACTATGTTTGGTTTGTTTCTCCACTTTATACTTATACTCTTTGAACTTTTCAAAGGCTTCAGACTTGTGTTTCATCAAACACATATCCGAATCTAGTTCTATTATCCATGAAACTAATGAAGTATGAAAATCCACCCATGGTTTGCGTAGACATTGGTCCACATACATCTGTGTGTACCATTCCTAGCAAATTTGCAGCCCTCTCTCCATGTCTACTAAATGGAGACTGCAGTGCCACAAAGAAGTGAGATTTTCATCATTCCTTTTCTTTTATTAATTTGTTCAATCTGAAGTAAATTATGTCACATTTATACAGACCATTATTTAAAGTACCACGTCCATAAAGAATATTATCTCTAAGAATAGAACATTCATTATTCTCAATAATAAATGAAAATCCAGCCAAGTCTAACATGGGAATAAAAATAATATTCCTCACAATCGAGGGAACAAAATAACAATTATTTAAAACAATAGTCTTGCCCGTAGGCATATGTAAATGAAATGATTCTACATCTTCAGCAGCAACTCTTGCTCCATTTCCCATCAGTAGAATCACCTCATCTTCCTCAAGAGTCCTACTTCTCCTTAGTCCCTGCAACAAATTGCAGATATGAGAACCACAGGCGGTATCTAATACCCAAGTAGAAATTTGATTTAATGACATATTCACTTCTATCATGAACATACCTGAATCAGAAACGGTAGTCTCACTACCCTTCTTCTTCTTCAATTCTGCAAGGTAAACCTTGCAGTTCCTCTTCTAGTGCCCCACCTTGTTACAGTGAAAGCAAACAACTTTGCTCTTGGGGTCTTCAGCTTTTGGTGGAACCGGCATTTTCTCACCTACTTTCTTCTTCTTGGAAGGGTTCCTCTTCCTTTTCTTAGGATTGGAACCTTCACCAATTAGAAGAACAGAACTCTTCTTAGGGGGAAAATTCGATTCCGCAGTCTTCAACATGTTGTGGAGTTCAGGCAGGCTGACATCCAACTTATTCATGTGAAAGTTCACAACAAACTGCGAGAACGAACTCATAAGCGATTGCAAGACCAAGTCTTGGCTCAGCTCCCCATCCATGGCAAAACCAAGTTGTCCAAGACGTTCAATCAAATTGATCATCTTAAGTACATGGTCATTCACAGATGATCCCTCAGACATCCTACAACCGAACAGCTCCTTCGATATCTCATATCGAGCTGTCCTCCCTGCCACATCGTACAACTCTTGTAGATGCATGAGGATAATGTGAGCATCCATATGCTCATGTTGCTTCTGTAGCTCAATGTTCATGGAAGCTAGCATGATGCATTGAGCAACATTTGCATCATCTACCCACTTACGATACACAACATGTTCATCATTATGTGCATCACTAGCAGGTTCAGTAGGCTTAGGTGAGTCAATCACGTATTCCAGCTTCTCAATCCTGAGAACAATTCTCAAGTTTCGAAGCCAGTCAGCATAATTAGGACCAGTCAACTTGTGAGCATCCAGTATGCTCCTGAGTGATAGTGCAAAAGACATAATGTATATTATAAATTTGTAAATGATAAACACATAACAACACTTAACAAATATTCAATTTCATTTTTAAAAACACTATATGAATCGGGTCTTTATTCATAAGTGGCTGCCACTAGTTTATCTAATTTATTCAACCCCCTACGTGGAAAATTAAGCATTCATAATGCTAGTGGGAATAGGGATCCTACATTCCATTACACAACCCCGGCTGTAGCATGAACCGCCATGTAATGTTCAATAGGCAGACAACTCTTGTCAATTCCATCTTATGTTATTCCCTAATCAAACTTTAGCCTCTTGAATACTTGAGTCACGGCTGTGGCACGACAAACTCAATATTCTAAGTCAAGTCTAACCCAACATTCCGTACATTTGAATCAGTCTCCAACGGCCCACGGCTGTGGCACGTACCGACCTTTAGATTCTAATTCAACGTACACATCTATATGTAATAGACAAGTATTTCTTATTTCGAAATCAAAGCCCTCGGCTGTAGCACGAACCGACAATGATTCAAAAATAAGAACTACTTTTCTATCATGTTGGAAGGCTATGACCGACACAAGCCCATTGTGTCATTGGCCAATTACTACTTGATATTATTAAATTTTAGAGAGATTATATTACATTACAATCATAATCATATTATGAAGAGATTCTTCCTTTTAAATTAAATATTTCAAGTCAATAATCAATAATCAGATGATTCCCAGATCGGGTGGAGCATTGTCAAAAGGCGTCACTTAATAACCCTTTCTTACAGATAGAAATCTGTTGTTGACAGAATCATCCTTTCTCTCATATCGAAAATTCATATTCAATTACGTGTTTTATAAACACAAGAATCTCATGATTGTATTCATAATATTATTAATAAGGTTATGAAACAATTTCACTATACTACGTTGTCTAACAAATGCCTTATGTTCATTTAAGTTCACCTAAATCTATCATCGCATGATAAACTATGCATATATCACATATATCAACATGAATAAACATCAAGGTAGGCATGTTATATCATCTAGCATATTGGTCTAAGCATTAGACATCTCTATGTATCACATGAAGCATTTAAAAGCAGTTAAAATAGTTAAAAACAGCTTTAAAACACTTTCAGAAATATAAAAAGTTCAAAACTTTTATATAAACTAAAATTTGATCACTCCATTAGATCCGTCTCGGAAAAACGAATCCAACAATATATTGCACGCCCAAAACGGAGTTACGAAACTCCCAAAAAATCAAATTTAATGTGGACAGACGGGCTGTAACGCATTACAGGAACACGTTACAAGCCCTTTAACGCATTCTAGTAATGCGTTACAACCGTTTTAAGCCATTAAAAGGTGTAACGCATTCCGTGAATGCGCCATAGGGTGTAACGCATTCCCGGAATGCGCGACACCCCCCCGCGCGCGCGCCACACGCGCCTGTAGCAGCCGCCGCCGACTGTTCTGCCGTGTCTGTCATTCTCTGTTCTGGTCTGACAGTCGTCCTTGTCTCCGTTTTTTTTTTCCGTGCAGCAGTAACATCACAGCAGACTGCTCTCTTTAGCAGCCAACAAAACAAACATATATATATACCATATATACATATATTTACTTATTTAATTACGAATTTTAATTGCAACAACTTCAAATATTCATAATAAAAAATCTGTACATCATAAAATTATGAAAAAAATACCCCGACGATCTACAACACTTGTAGAACCCAGATCAACATTCAAAATTATTCTGAGAAATGATTTCTCATCAGACATAATTAATCCATAATATAACTTGTAAAAATCATAATTAAATCATACAAGCACATAAAATTCTGAAATTTTTACCACAGATCTATATGCATACAACCTATGGTCTGATACCATTGTTGGATTTTAATCGCAGCGGAGGCATGGTAAAACACTTTTACACATACAAAATCCAAATAAAAGCATATAAATCGTGATTAAAACATATGAATCGATTACTAACCTTTAATAGCAATCCAAAAGCAACGATCGGAGATCCTTAGCAGCTGCTCCTCAAACGTGAAGCACTCCACCGGTATCCACCAAGAAAACGACGTTAAGGAGGAGGAGGAGGTGGAGAGAATTAGGTTTTTCTAAAAATTTTGGGTTAGAATAAAAATAGGGTTTATAATAGTATATTTATAGGCAAAATTTTCAGCTGAAATTTTCCCATAAAATATTATTATTATTAACCCATTTATTATTCTCATTAATAATTAAAACACCTTTTAATTATTAATCTTTTTATAAACACTTTAGAAATAATTCTCTCTCTTGATTTAATTTCCAAAAATTAAATTATTAATTAATAATATTAAGAACTTTTCTTAATTAATTTATAATCAATTAAATCTCTTTTAATCAATTATTAAATTTTCCAATTAATTATTTATTTCATAAATAAATAATTATCAGCCATTATTAATTAATTCCTCCACCATCAAATCATTCTCTTTTTATGGTGTGACCCTGTAGGTTCAATATTAAGCCGGTAGTAGAAATAAATAATAATAAAACTATTTTATCATTATTTATATAAATTCTCTAATTTATTAAATATGATTAATTAATTAATCCTATTTATTCTACATCGCGAGGGATACTTCTCAGCATATCGCGACTATCCGGATAATACGAATTCACTGTTTAGAATACCAAGAACCTATTCAGTGAATAGTTACCGTACAATAAACTCCTTCTACCCTACAATGTCCTGATTAAATACAAGGCATGGATCTTGTGTCAAGCCTATCTAATTTAATCACTTGCTTACCATTTACTATGCTTAGTTCTATGCAAATTAGAAACTCCTTTCTAATTTCATTCACTCTAGCCAGAGATTCCTGAACTAGCATAAGTGGATCAGCCTTGAACATTCACTTCCTTCACTGGAAGGGGTAGATCCTTTATTGATCATACACTATCTTCGTGTACAAATTCCTATACCCAGTAGAGCCCTAATAATTGTCCCTGGAGACTAAGAACTAAACCAAAGCATAGTTCAGTGTACACAAGATGACTATGATGACCTCAAGTCTAAGGATACTTGTACAACTATCACTATGTGAACAACTGCTGACACGTGAGTGAACTCCATCAGTTGTTCAGTTGTGCGAGTCATGTTCAGTGAACTTATTCTATAATAAGCACCTACATACTAGCTATAGTGTCACCACACAAATGTCTATGAGAACATACATCCTTCATAATGAAGCAAGCATAGTATGTACCGATCTTTGCGGATTATTAATTACCAGTTAGTAATCCTATGATCAGGAACTATTTAAGTTTAGAGTTATCATCTTTTAGGTCTCACTATTATGATCTCATCATAATCCATAAAAAACTTTACTCTAAACTATGGTATATCTTATTTAAACACTTAAATAGATAGAGCCCGTAATAAAAACAAAACAAGTCTTTTATTAATATCAATGAAATCAAAACAGATTACATAAAAGTTATTCCTAAATACTAATACATGATTGGACTTAGGACATATTCCTTTCAAAAGATAGCATACAGGAAATTCAGAAAGGCAAGAAGTTTTCCAGGAAAAGTGGAAATTCTGATAAGAAAGGGTTCGGAAATTCTGAAGGCAGGGGAGGAAAGTCTGACAGAAGAGACAACTCAAATGTCAAATGCTACAACTGTGGAGAAAGAGGCCACATATCTCCTGAGTACAAGAAAGGAAAATGTGACAAAGGCAAGGCACTTGTCACAAATAAGAAAAGCTGGACAGACACTTCAGATTCTGAACATGAGGTGAACTATGCCCTGATGGCAAATGCTGATAGCAGTTGTTATGGATAAAATACTAAGGTTATTATTTGCTGTATTTAATAAAAAGGAACGTGAGCTCTAAGGCTCGATTTGACTGCTCTTGTGTTTCGTGACTCAATCTGCCTTAACAAGATGCTTACGTACCTTGCTGATTGCCAAGGATCAAGTCAAAAAACATAGTTCTGATCTGTGGGGTGAGGCCCCTTATATAGATGTTGGGAGTCCTTGAATTGGACTTGGTATAGGAGACTTGGTGGGCAAGTCTCATAATTAGAATGGACTTTGGAGTCCTAGATAATAGGAAACTGATTCCTTATCCTTTTAGGTCCCCTTGAGGCTAATCTGTAAGGATTTATATCCTTATCGGGACTCTTCTCAATAGCTGATTTTTCCCTTATTAATTAATTACGAAATTAATTAATAATCAGGGTTTTTGGGCCTTCTTTGTTCCATCAGGCCTGATCTGGTCCATCAGGCCTGATCAATATGTTAACCTTTCTGGTCTGAATGTCATACATCTTCTTATTGGGCCTAGCAGTCCACACCTTGTACAATTAACGTAGTATTTAATTAAACTATCATAATTTATTTATCCCTATCATTTTCCCCCCAACCTTTGGGAAACATTGATTAGGTTTTGCAAAAGTTAAGTCTATTCGTTCCCTTACAGGGTTTCGTTTTTCCGTAAAGTGTGGAGCGACCTACAAATTTACAATGAATTTTTCTTTTATTCCGGAATTATCATAATTTCCAGGAATTTTCCCCTTATTTCCGGGATTTTTCCCTAATTTTCTGGGTTTTTCCCTAATTTTCTGGGATTTTTCCCTAATTTTCCGGGTTTTTCCCTTAATTTCTGGATTTTTCCCTAATTTTCTGGGATTTTTCCCTAATTTTCCGGGTTTTTCCCTTAATTTCTGGATTTTTCCCTAATTTTCTGGGATTTTTCCCTAATTTTCCGGGTTTTTCCCTTAATTTCTGGATTTTTCCCTAATTTTCTGGGATTTTTCCCTAATTTTCTGGGATTTATCCTTTAATTTTTGGATTTTTCCCTAATTTTCTGGGTTTTTTCCCTAATTTTATCCTTAATTTCCTGATTTTTCAGATTTCCGGCCCTTTTTTGACCAGGATCCTAGTCGAAATTTCGACCTGGATCCTAGTCGAAATAGGGGTCAGCCTTGCCATCCTGGTCGAAGGAATTCGACTAGGATCCACGACCTGGAATTCGACCAGGATCCTGGTCGAACTTTCGACCTAGATCTAGGTCGAAAACTCCCCCACTTTTTTAGCTCCTGGTCTTGAGCCTATCGACTAGGATTTCGACCAGGATTCTAGTCGAAATTTTGACCTGAATCCTGTTCAAAAATTCTTTGATTCTCTTGCTTCCTGGTCGAAGGATTTCGACTAGGATCCACGACCAGGAATTCGACCAGGATCCTAGTCGAACTTCGACCTGGGTTTTTAATCCCCATTCTTGAAAGATGCTTGGTTTATTCGACCTCATTCCTGGTCGAAGTTTCGACCTGAATCCTGGTCTTTTTTACCCGTTATTTTTGGGTGCCTGTTCGAAAGTTTTCGGGCAGGATTCACGACCTGGATTTCGACCTCAATCCTAATCTTTTTTGCCCGTTATTTTCGGGTGCTTGTTCGAAAGTTTTCGGGCAGGATTCACGACCTGGATTTCGACCTGAATCCTGGTCTTCCACTAGCCTTCTTCATTTGGTTTTAATTTAAGGTATTGTATTTTCCAAATCCTAATTGGATTTGGGCCGGGCCTTCTTTATTGGGCCTTATTGGGTTTTTCCAAATCATACTGGGCCTCTTTTATTGGGTTTTTCCAAATCTTACTGGGCCTCTTTCATTGGGCTTTTCCAAATCTTACTGGGCCTCTTTTATTGGGCTTTTCCAAATCTTACTGGGCCTCTTTTATTAGGCTTTTCCAAATCTTACTGGGCCTCTTTTATTGGGCTTTTCCAAATCTTACTAGGCCTCTTTTATTGGGCTTTTCCAAATCTTACTGGGCCTCTTTTATTGGGCTTTTCCCTGTTTAGAATCCCCTAGAATTCCTAGGAATATTCTGGAATATTCCTTTTTCTGGGCTTTTTCCCATGGGCCTTTGTCCTTAATGGGCTTTCGTCCCTTCAACTTCCTTTTCCTCTTATATAAAGGACTGAGGAGAGGCTACTACTCCTTACCTTCTCAATTCTAAGTTTTCTTCTTTCTCCTCCTGCTAAGATTCTCAGAGCAATAACAGCAAGTCGGAGCTCAAAGCCTTTTTTAGGAGCGTTTCTTCAGGTAAAATCCCTCCCTTTTTCTTTTCGTGTCTATTTTTCTATTGTGTGCCCTTTTAAGATATCCTGTATGTGTCCTTTTTTGCAGATAGCTGACAAGAAAATGACTCGCTTGGCCAAGATGAACGTGGCTAGAAAGTCCAATGAGTTCCCTATCCGATCGAGGTACACTTCTTTAATCGACATGATCAATACTCGAGGGGACGAGTACCCGTCTGATGCGCATCTGGACGTGCACGATCATATTAGTGCTTTAAGGGATCCAAGGAGCTGGAAAAGTTGAGCAGCTGCTTCAAAATCAAGGAACCTTTTACGCTGGTTCTTGCAGGTCCGGCTGACAGGGCCTGTCAGTGGAAAAAGGACGCGCTATGCGTCTATAGGGATACTCTAAGGGCAGGTATCAGACTCCTTTTTCATCCATTTATTCCTTTGTTACTGGCTGATGTGGGCATCAGCCCTTGCCAACTCCCCCCTAATTCTTGGAGGCTCATTCTGTGCTATCTGTCACAATGCGACAAGCACAATGTCCCCACTTCTGTCGCTGTCTTCAGAAAGATTTTTCAGTTCAAGAACAGCCCTGATAAAAGTCCGGGTTGGGTTTCTCTAAACCAGCGCCCCACTATTCCCCATATCGTGAATGGGAAGTCCATCCCCGACAACAACTTGGGGTGGAAGAAAGATTTTTTGTTCATTGTTTGGGAAGGTGGAGACTGGGGCTCCCTGTTTCGATCGTCCTTCGGGCTGGCCGTGGATGGGAGCCCAAATGATATAACTTTGTCTGAGGAGGAGGCTAGAGCTTTCAACCTCCCTGCGCAAGACAATGGGACTTCCCATTCTTGGGACCTTATCCGGGAGACCATCCTGGTAGAATGCGGCCTCTCGCCCGTTCATAAGAAAAGTAAGTTCCCTTTCTTACCTCCTTTTTATTTCCTTCATTTTCTATTCCATTGATTTTTCAACTGACTTCGTTTGTTGCAGTGGCTGAGAAGATTGAGGAGGCTACCAAGCCTAAGGACCTGGAGACAACCAGGATGAAGAGGACTGGGAAGGTCTTTAAAGACCCTCGCCTTGGTGACCGCTTCCCTGAGTTCCTCCTCCAGGCAACGGAGCCAAGCAAGGAAGGCCCCAGCCAAGTTTTGCGCACCAAGCAGAGGCCAGGGGCCTATTTTCAACCTGCTTGGGGGATTCGGGGCAAGGATTCAATCGTGGGTAGCACGGCGCTGTCCAAGGAATGGTTTAAGCATTCCATCTCCCCGGTGGACTATCAAGACTTTGTCCTTCAACAGGACTTGAGGGGAATGAGCTTTTTGGAGCCCAGGCTCTGGCGACGGTACGTCCTTTACCTAAGCCCTTCATACTTGCCTTTTCATGTTTCTTTTCTCATACTTTTGCTGCTTCTCTTACAGGCTAACGCCCATTTCCAAGGGGCAGTTCACCAAGTTAAGGCTTGGAAGGTTGGCCTGGAAGATGCTAACAAGAAGTTGGAGGAGGCCAACCAAAGAATAGAGGTCCTTGAAGCTCAACTGGCCTCTTCCACTTCTGACCTGGAAATGGCCCAGGCCGAAAATGTTATTCTGAAGGCGCAGAAGGACAAAGCCTTTGACGGCTGGATGGATACCCAGGAATTCAATGACTTGATGGTGGAGCATGATGCCCTTCTTCACCCAGTTAGCTATAAAGAGGGTTGGGATGCTGCTGTGGAGGCCATCCAGGATGATTTTCCAGAGGTCCTCGAGCAGTCCTCCTTTCCTTGCCCTGTGCGAGTTCTGGAGCTTGGCGGTGTTACTAACAAGCTAGCTGATATGATCAAAGACGGCCCTTCAGGAAGTCCAGGCCATAAGAGGAAGGAACTGGAGTTTAGCTCTGGGGAGGAGGAAGCTTCATCCGAAAAAGACCCTGCGCCTGCTGCGAAGAAGATCAGGGTGGAAGAGCCTCCAAGAGCTGTGCCTCAGAATCCAGTGTCTCCCGCATCCTCTAAAGCATCTGAAGGCAGTTCTGACGGAACCTCTGCAGGGACTTCTGAAGGGACCACTGAGACGTCCGAGGAGACCTCGGATAGTGGTTCCGAAGAATCTCAGCCTTCCGAGGCCTAAGTTTTTTTTGTATATCTTTTTTCGGGACAATATGTGAATTTAGTTTATGTCAGAAGTTGTTACCCTTCAGGGGTATATTAGATATGCTGTTTTCCTTATTTGCCTCTTTCTTCTTTATAATACTTAATATGCACTTAAACTTTAAGCATCCTTAGATTGAGAAATAATTTCAAACTCTTTAATACGAAGTCCTTACATAGCATGGGTTCGACCCTAATCAATAATAACTTGACAATGTAAACTCTAATAGAATATAAAGTCCTACGCAAGCAAAGTTTCAAGGTGCTTTTAAACCTGCTTGTCATAATGACAAGCAAGAATCGTACTTCGACTATCTTACACATAGTAAACCTTCAGGTTTTGTGCATGCCAGGTTCTCGGGACTTCAAAACCATCCATAGTTTCCAGCTTGTAGGTTCCTCTACCCTGAACACTCTTGACTTTGCACGGCCCTTCCCAATTCAGGGCAAGCTTTCCTTTTTGTCCGACACCAGAAGCTTCTATCTTTCTCAAGACTAGGTCACCTTGTTTGAAAAACCTCTCTTTAATCCTTAGGTTGTAGTAGAATGAAGCCTTTTTCTGATATTCTACTATCTTTGCATGTGCCTTATCTCGCACTTCATCGATTAAATCCAGGGCTAACCTCTGCCCTTCTTCATTTTCTTCTGCATTGAAAGCCTGAATCCTTGGAGAGGAATGTGATATCTCTACTGGAACAACTGCTTCTGCCCCATATGCCAACATGAAGGGAGTTGCTCCTGTCGTGACTCTACAAGTAGTCCTGTAGGCCCATAATATTGGAAGTATTACATCCACCCAATTATTTCTTGACTTCTCGATCCTCTTCTTTTGTCCATCCAGTATTATCCGATTTGCTACCTCCGCTTGCCCATTGGCTTGCGGGTGAGCCACAGAGGTGAACCGTAACTCAATTTCATTTTCTTCACAATACTTCTTGAATTCCTCATTGTTGAATTGTGTTCCATTGTCAGTGACGAGGATACGGGGAATTCCATATCGGCACATAATGTTTTCTCACAAGAATTGTGCAACCTGCTTAGTTGTGATTTTGGCCAAGGGCTTGGCTTCAATCCACTTGGTGAAATAATCAATGGCTATAATCAGAAACTTCCTTTGTGCCGTGGCCATAGGGAAAGGCCCTAGAATATCCATCCCCCACATAGCAAAGGGAATAGGCGAGTTGATAGAGGTCAGCATCTCGGGGGGTTGTCTAACAACTGGTGAATGCTTCTGACAGCGATTACACTTCTTCACATATTCTTTGACATCAGCCATCATTTCTGGCCAATAGAAGCCTAAACGGGTTATCTTATGAGCCAAGGCCCTGCCCCCCAAGTGTTGCCCACAAATACCTTCATGCACTTCCTCAAGAGCCAAGCGTGCCTCATCGGGCCTGAGACACCTTAAGTAGGGAATCACGAAAGATCTTTTGTAAAGAATCCCATCTATTATAGAGTACCTTAGTGCCTGAACAATTAACTTCCGTGCTTCAGTTGCATCGCTTGGCAACCAACCGGTTTGAATATAAGCCTTAATGGGATCAATCCGGGACGTCCCCATGCCTATAGGAGCCACAAGCTTAACATCTACGCTTCGTGTCTTCAAAACAGGGAAGTACACACTTTCTGAACTTTCTTCTATCTCAGATGAAGCAAACTTTGATAGCGCATCTGCTTTAGCATTTTCTTCCCTTGGAATGTGTTCAATAAGGCATTCATTAAATTGGGTCATCACAGCCCTTACTAGGCAGACATACTTAGTCATCGTATCATCCCTTGCCTCAAATTCTCCCTTTACCTGGGATATGATTAGCTTCGAGTCTCCACGGACTTTTAAGTTTTTGACTCTAAGTGTCCCAGCTAGACCAAGGCCAGCTATCAGGGCTTCATACTCTGCCTCATTGTTTGTGGTTGGGAAGTCTAGCTTCATAGCATACTCAATTAAGAACCCATCAGGACTTTGCAAAACCAACCCTGCTCCACTGGAATTTGTTTTTGATGCTCCATCAAAATAGAGAACCCAATATTCTTTCTCCTTATCATCCTTCTCTCTGTCCCCATTATCGACTCCCTTGTCTTGAGGTATGGTATCTTCCTGCCCCCCGACTTCTTGGTTGGGTATGGTACATTCCACCATGAAGTCCGCTAGTGCCTGGGCTTTTATGGCCGTACGTGGCTTATACTTGAGATCGAACTCTCCCAACTCTATTGCCCACTTAATCAATCTCCCACTTGCCTTGGGACTGTGAATGATATTTCTTAGTGGCTGATTCGTTAGCACCTCAATCTGATGAGCCTGAAAGTAAGGACGCAGTTTTCTTGAAGCCATTACCAAGGCTAGAGCAAATTTCTCAATAGTTGAATAATTTAATTCAGTACCATGCAGAATTTTGCTGACATAATACACGGGTTTCTGGACTTTTAGCTCCTCCTTAACCAACACCGCACTCAAGGCGCTCTCTGAAATAGCCAAGTACAAGAATAAAACTTCACTCAGAACTGGCTTGGCCAACAACGGGGCCTGGGCCATATACTTCTTTAACTCTTCAAATGCCTTCTGGTTTTCCTCACTCCATACAAAGTCTTTGATGCTCTTTAGTGACTTGAAGAATGACAAACACTTGTCTCCCGACATGGAGATGAATCGTCCTAGCGCAGCAACCCTTCCTGTGAGCTTCTGAACATCCTTGACAGTTTTTGGTGGTTCCATGTCCAGATCGCCTTTATTTTATCCGGGTTAGCCTCAATTCCCCTCTTTGAGACCATCAGTCCCAAGAATTTTCCAGATCCTACTCCGAAAGCACACTTCGTAGGATTCAACATCATCTTGTGGTACCTCAGGACCTCAAAAGCTTCCCTCAAATGGGTTATATGATCAGTCTTTACTAGACTCTTGACTAACATGTCATCAACATAGACTTCCATAGTCTTACCAATAAGATCCTTAAAAATTTTATTCACCAACCTTTGATAGGTAGCTCCTGCATTCTTGAGACCAAACGTCATAATAAGATAACAATAAACACCAAAGTCAGTGATAAATGATACCTTTGGAATGTCATCCTTATGCATTTTGATCTGGTTGTATCCGCTAAATCCATCCATGAAACTCAGCATCTCATGTCCAGCAGTGGCATCAATCAAAGTATCAATTCTAGGCAGCGGAAAACAGTCTTTGGGGCATGCATCATTCAGATCAGTGAAGTCTATACACATCCTCCACTTTCCATTAGCCTTCTTCACCATTACAGGGTTTGCTAACCACTCCGGAAATTGAATCTCCTCAATGAAACCAGCCTCTAAGAGCTTTTCTACTTCCTGTTTTATAGCCTCTTGTCTTTCCGGGGAAAAATTTCTTTTCTTTTGTTTCACTATCTTCCGGCTTGGATCTACGTTTAGCTTGTGAGTAATTAACTCCGGGTCTATGTCTGGTATATCAGCTGCTGACCATGCAAACACATCACTATTTTCTTGCAAAAATTTCACTAACTTCCCTCTAAGGGGCTCCTCTAATGTGGCTCCCATGAAAGTCATCCTCTCAGGATTCTCGGGGTCTAAAGGAACCGAAACCAATTCTTCTGCTGGCCTTCCTCTATTCTCGTCATTTTCTCGAACATCCATATCTTCAATAGGAAGAACCTGCCCCCCGACTCCATCTGCCCTCAAAGAGGCCAAATAAAGCTTCTAGCCATTTTTTGATCTCCTCTCTCTCTCCAATCCCGTTTCGGGTGGGAAACTTCATGACTGAATGGTAGGAAGAGGGGACTGCCTTGAAGGCATGTATCCCTGTTCTCCCCATGATAGCATTATAAGTTGAACTAGCCTTTACCACCATGAAATCCAGCATCTGCGTTGCTTGCCTTGGTTCCGTACCTATGGTGGTCGGCAATTTGATTATCCCTTCCACAGGACATTCTACTCCAGCAAATCCATATATTGGCATGTCGGTTGGTGTCAACTGGGAGTCGTTATACCCCATTATTAGAAAGGTGTCGTGGAGCAAGATATCCACAGAAGCACCATTATCCACAAGGACCCTTTTAACCGGGCTATTTCCTATTATCGGTGTTATGACCAACGGGTCGTCATGGGGAAACTTCACACCCTCTAGGTCGGAATCATCAAAAGCCAATGTTACTTCTGTCCTGTCCCTCTTCGGGGCTTCTCCAATAATATGCATAACCTCCCTAGTATATGCCTTTCTGGAATTTTTGGACAATCCAGCAGCAGTTGGACCTCCAAAGATCGTGTTTATCACAGGTCCTCGAGGGCGTCGCGGTCCTCCAAAAATTGCATTTATAACCGGCCCTCTAGGTTAGGGATTCCGCCCCTGATCGTCTTGGTCCCTCCTACGATCTTCAAAGTTCTTCTTTCCATTATTGTTTCTGTCCCCTCCATCTCCAGTATACTTGTTCAATCTTCCTTTTCGAATCAAAAACTCAATTTCATCTTTCAATTGCCTACACTCATCGGTGTCATGGCCAACATCTTTGTGAAACCTGCAATACTTGCTCTTATCTAGCTTGGCGGGATCAGCCTTCAAAGGCTTAGGCCAGCGAATATCTCTATCTTTCTTAATCTCCATCAAAATCTGACTTCTAGGAGCATTCAGCTTAGCGTATTCAGTGAACTTTTGCCCAGGTCCTCCCTTCTTGGGGGTTGAATCAGGGTTTTGTTCGGTTCTAGGATATTTGTCCTTTGCAATATATTCTAAATCAGTTTTCCGCTTCTTACCTCCAGTGGGCTCATTACTTACTACGGTCTTCCTCATACTTTCTTCAACCTTGATATACTTCCCTGCCCTCTCTTGGAGCTGCAACATGCTTTCAGGGGGACGTTCGGCCAAGGACATCTTAAAAAACTCGTCCCTAGTCCCTTGTTACAGTGCTATCATGGCTACCTTATCATCAAGGTCCGGGACTTTTAAAGCCTCCTTTGTGAAACGATTCAGGTAATCTCTCAAGGATTCCTTAGCTCCCTGCACAAGACTCATAAGAGATGCTGAACTTTTCTCATGGACTCTTCCACTGATGAATTGCTTAATAAAAGCCTGACTTAATTCTTTGAACGATCCAATAGAGTTTGGGGGCAGGCGACTGTACCATCTTTGAGCCATACCCGACAGGGTTTGAGGGAAGGCCCGACACTTTATAGCATCATTCACGGGTTGTAGTAGCAGTGCATTAGAGAATGTCCTAACATGATTAGCGGGATCTCCTGTGCCATCATAGGCTTTGATAGTGGGCATCTTGAATTTCCTTGAGATATGGGCATTCATTATCTCTTCTGTGAAGGGTGGAGTTGGATCATCAGGATCTCCAAGGGGAAGGAGATTGCTTGGATCAGTTCTTGGGACAACAGCCCTTCTTCGTACCGGACCATCCAGGTCTATGACAGGAGGAGAATTTCTCCCCCAGGAGGGATCTGGGGTCTGGTGGCCTGGTGAGCCTCCAAATCACGCCTCAGCCTTTGGATTTCAGCCTCATGAGCCCTGATCCTTTCCTGCACTTCTTGGGGATTCACCCCTGGGGTGCTTTGGGGGCGTTGCCTTCCATCGGCCATTGGCTCTTTTCCAGGACGCCTCCTTCTCGGGGCCACTTCATCATCCGAAGATTCGGAATCTCTCTCAGTGTAAGGACCAGAAAATTCCCGATCCTCAGGGATAGGAGCCAAACCTTGTATATAGGGGGTGACTGCCCTCGTGCTTCGCTTCGCCCAGCATATCCGCTTCCTCCAACCTCAGGGTGAAGGGGCATCCCATAAGGGGGGTTAGTAGTAACAATAGTTGAATATTCATACCCGACGGGTCGAGAATTCACAGGTATATGTACTTGTTGAACTTGAGGATTTTTACCTTGAATAGTCGGGGGAGTTGTCCCTTGTGGCTGAGGTTGAGTTGCCCCTATCTGGGCTTCCCCCTGAGTAGATGCATAAGTTGAATGGGGAGGAACCTCCACGGTTGACGAAATCACCTGGGTTGTCTCTAATGGTGTTCCTTCTTCTAGAGCTCTAATTGTTCTCCGTGTTCTCGCCATGGTTGTTGTTGTGCTTCCCACAGACGGCGCCAAATGTTATGGATAAAATACTAAGGTTATTGTTTGCTGTATTTAATAAAAAGGAACGTGATCTCTAAGGCTCGATTTGACTGCTCTTATGTTTCGTGACTCAATCTACCTTAACAAGATGCCTACGTACCTTGCTGATTTCCAAGGATCAAGTCAAAAAACGTAGTTCTGATCTGTGGGGTGAGTCCCCTTATATAGATGTTGGGAGTCCTTGAATTGGACTTGGTATAGGAGACTTGGTGGGCAAGTCTCATAATTAGAATGGACTTTGGAGTCCTAGATAGTAGGAAACTGATTCCTTATCCTTTTAGGTCCCCTTGAGGCTAATCTGTAAGGATTTATATCCTTATCGGGACTCTTCTCAATAGCTGATTTTTCCCTTATTAATTAATTACAAAATTAATTAATAATCAGGGTTTTTGGGCCTTCTTTGTTCCATCAGGCCTGATCTGGTCCATCAGGCCTGATCAGCATGTTAACCTTTCTGGTCTGAATGTCATACATCTTCTTATTGGGCCTAGCAGTCCACACCTTGTACAATTAACGCAGTATTTAATTAAACTATCATAATTTATTTATCCCTATCAGCAGTCCTGAAACTCCTGAATTGAAGGTACCTCAAAAAACTTATGCCTTTCATACTGATGATATTACTGAGTTGAGATTATATATTAAAACCATGTTCATTAGTTATAGAGATCAGACTTTAACATGGGAAAGATTAACATCTGAAAATCTTGCTTATAAAAAAAGAAATGATTATTTAGAAAAGAAGTTAGTTTTTCTTCATCAAACTAAGAAAGAAAAAGATGATGCTTTATATGTTAGAGATGAAGTGTTAAAATTGAATGAATCTCTAAAAGCTGACTTAGAAAAGGAAAGAGAGATTATCAGAACTTGGACTAACTCTGGCCGAACGACTCAGAATTTATTAAGTAGTGGAAATTGGAAAGAGGGCTTAGGTTATGGAGATGATAAAAGTGAAAAAGGAACTGAACAAATTGAGCCAATTGTTGTTAAACAGACTGCTAAGCCAAAGGTAAATCATGTTAAGTTTGTAGTAAAAACTGTAAAGTCTGATTCTGAAAAGATGAAAGAGTCTGTGATAGAAGTTAATGATAAGTCAACTTCTGACAAACTAAAACAGGATAAACCAGCTGAAGTCAACATAGGCTTAATAACGAAGAAGCAGCTTAAGCATAAGCTAAAAGAGATTAGGAATGTCAACAAGGTAAAGGAAGCTAGGAAAAATAGGAATGGAAAGGAAGGTGTGAATAAAAGCAATAACTATATGTCTGTTCCTAATGCTCCTAGAAAGAAATGTTATAACTGTGGAAACTCTAACCCTCTTACTTCTTTTTGCAAGAAAAATAAAGAAATAAACTCTTTACCTCCTAGATTAGGAGTTAAGAGTCAGTCTGTTAGGTTTAAACCACAAAATCCTTATTTTCATTGTGGTAGTTTATGGTATTCCATTTATACTTGTAAGGAATATCGTAGTTTGTACTATGATTATTATCAAATAAAACCTTCTTTAAAGAAAGTTAGTATTATTCCTTCTGGTGTAAAGTCTGAAATAAGTTCTGATAAACAGCATGTTAGCATAAACTCTGAAGTTAAATCCGTTGCAAATGCTAACAAACTTAAAAAGGCCAAAGGATCCAAGCAAGTCTGGGTCCTTAAAACTAACCATTAGTGGTCTTTGTGATTGCAGGGCAACAAGAAAAACATCCTAGTTCTTGATAGTGGATGTTCAGGACATACGACTGGAAATACAACCCTGCTATCAGACTTTGTGGAGAAAGCTGGCCCATGAGTTACTTATGGAGATGGCAACATGGAAAAAACTCTGGGATATGGAAATATCAATCTTGGGAATGTTATCATTGAATCAGTAGCTATTGTCTCAAGACTTACACAATCTGCTAAGTGTGAGTCAAATATGTGACAGAGGTTATCATGTGGATTTCTTTGAAGAACACTGTGAAGTTGTAAGCAATTCTATAGGAAAAGTGGTTCTGAAAGGTTACAGGCATGGTAACATTTATGAAGCCAGACTTTCAACAAGTTCTGATGGTTCTGCAATCTGTCTGTTGAGTAAAGTATCAATTGAAGAAAGCTGGAATTGGCATAAAAGACTCTCTCATTTAAATTTCTACAATATAAATGAGCTTGTAAAGAAAGATCTTGTGAGAGGACTGCCAAAATGAGTATTTGCTCCTGATGGCCTTTGTGATTCATGTTAAAAGGCAAAACAAAGAAAATCTTCATTCAAGAGCAAAACTGAATCTTCAATTCTTGAGCCTTATCACCTACTGCATATTGATCTATTTGGTCCATTCAATGTCTTGTCTATTGCAAGGAAGAAATATGCTATGGTTATAGTGGATGAGTTCACAAGATACACTTGGGTGTATTTCTTGCACAAGAAGAATGAAACTGCATCTACTCTAACTGATCATGTCAGACAGCTGGATAATTTGGTCAACGATTCTGTTAAGATTATAAGAAGTGATAATGACACTGAGTTCAAGAATTCAATCATGGAAGAGTTCTTTATAGAGCATGCAATTAAATAGGAATTTTCTGCACCTGGAACTCCAGAACAAAATGGAGTTGTAGAAAGAAAGAACATGACTCTCATTGAAGCTGCATGAACTATGCTTGATGAAGAAAAGCTACCAACCTACTTTTGGGCTGAAGTAGTGCAGACTTTTTGTTTTACACAGAATGCTACACTCACAAACAAGCTTGGAAAACATTGGGCTAAAGTAGTGCAGACTTTTTGTTTTACACAGAATGCTACACTCACAAACAAGCATGGAAAACACCATATGAGATGGTGAAGAAAAAGAAACCAAATCTGAAATACTTTCATGTATTTGGATGTAAGTATTTTGTTCTTAAGACTCATCCTGAACAGTTGTCAAGATTTGATCTAAAAGCTGATGAAGGAATTTTTGTTGGATATCCACTTTCCACAAAAGCCTTCAGAGTCTACAATTTAAGAACAAGGGTTGTCATGGAATCTATCAATATATCTTTTGATGAAAAGAAGATTACTGGACTTGAAGATTTCAATGATCATGATCAACTGAGATTTTAAATTCTGATTCTGTAAATTTTGATCACTTCAACTATGATCTTGTAAGTTCTGACAGGTCAAGTTCTGATGTCATTGAAAATGTGGTAACAACTCCAAAGGAAAATGCACATGTCCAGGGGGAGCAAGCTGAAGATCCTACCACAACTCGAGACTCTCAAGAAGCATCAGAACCTGTCACTGGCTCTTCAAGTTTTGATTCATCAAGTTCTGATGAGCCAAATTCTGATAATTCTAGAAACTCTGATTCTTCAAATCCTGAAGGAGCTAACTCAAATTCTGAAGTCTCAGAGAGCATAACTACAGGGGGAGCATCAGAAAATGCTGATGGAGACAGCATGGATCATAGGGAAGGATCAAGTTCTAGAGAATAACTTTTATCTGCAAGGGAGTGGACCAAATCATATACACCTGACTTAATAATTGGAGATCCTAAAGCACGTGTAAGAACTAGAACTGCAACGTCAAATGAATGTCTTTATCATTTTTTTCTATCACAGACTGAACCAAAGAAAGTGGAAGAAGCTCTTCAAGATGCTGATTGGGTGCAAGCAATGCAGCAAAAGTTAAATGAATTTGAAAGAAATAAAGTCTGGACCCTAGTACTAATAGCAAAGAATAGATCTATTGTTGGCACAAAATGGGTGTTCAGAAACAAAACTGACAGTGATGCATAATTACAAGGAACAAAGCAAGGCTGGTTGCTAAAGGCTACTCTCAACAAGAGGGTATTGATCATGATGAAACATTTACACCAGTTGCTAGATTGGAAGCCATAAGAATCTTTTTGGCTTATGCTGCTCACAAAAAGTTTAAAGTCTTTCAAATGGATATAAAAAGTACTTTTCTCAATAGAGATTTGGAAGAAGAGGTATATGTTGAACAACCTCCGGAATTTGAAGATCCAAAATTTCAAAATCAGGTCTACAGATTAGACAAAGCACTTTATGGCCTTAAGCAAGCTCCAAGAGCATGGTATGAGACTTTAGCTCAATTCCTTCTGGAAAGTGGATTTCACAGAGGTACAATTGATAAAACACTGTTCTACCTCAACCATGGAAAGGACTTACTTTTAGTATAGATATATGTTGATGATATCGTATTTGGTTCTACAAATGCCAAACTCTGTGAAAGGTTTGCAAAGCTAATGCAGTCAAGATATCAAATGAGTATGATGGGAGAAGTTAGTTATTTATGGGACTTCAAGTCAAGCAAATGAAGAAGGTACTTTTATCTGTCAATCCAAGTACACCGGAAATTTACTCAAGAAATTTGGAATGCAAGACAGTTCAACTGCATCCACTCCCATGGCCACTGCAACCAAGTTAGATAAAGATACTGGTTCATCAGTAGATATTACTAATTACAGAGGTATGATTGGCTCTTTACTCTATTTAACTGCAAGTAGACCTGATATCATGTATGCTACCTGTCTTTGTGCAAGATTTTAGGCTGATCCAAGAGAACCTTATTTAATAGCCGTGAAAAGAATTTTCAAGTACCTCAAGGGTACAGCTGATCTAGGATTGTGGTATCCTAGAGAATCATATTTTAAGCTAATAGGTTACTCAGATGCAGATTTTGCAGGATGCAAAATAGACAGAAAAAGCACAAGTGGAAGCTGCCAATTTCTTGGAGGCAGATTTGTTTCTTGGTTTAGCAAGAAACAGAAATCAATTTCCACATCAACTGCAGAAGCATAATATATTGCTACAGGAAGCTGTTGTGCAAAGATTCTTTGGATGAAGAATCAGTTACTGGATTATGGGTTAGAATTTTCTAAAATACCTATTTATTGTGATAATCAAAGTGCTATTGCTATGACCGGTAATCCAGTTCAACACTCAATGACAAAGCACATCAGCATTAGGTACCATTTCATAAGGGAACATGTGATGGAAGGTACAGTGGAATTGCAATTTATTCCAACAGATCAACAACTAGCAGATATCTTCATAAAACCATTATGTGAAGCTACTTTTACAAGACTGGTAAATGAACTCGGAATGGTTTCAGGTTCTTTCTCTAGTAGTCTTTAACATACTAGAAATCCCATGTTTGAATTAGTTGTTTATGTGGAAATTCATTAACACAAGCAAATTCTGATTTTGAGGTTAGTCAAATTTACTTTGTATATCTTATTACTAAGTCACAAACTAGATTCTTACTTCTTATCTGTCAAATTCTGATGTCAGTAAATCTTAAGGATGAACTAAATGCTGATAAGCCTCACTTATCAAAAGAAAAGAAAATTAAAGTCAGGTCCTTTGAGATCTAGAATAAATATGTGGAAGGGAAGACCCAAGTGCATTGCTGGTATTAAGTAATATACATTAGAAAAGCAAATATTTTTTTCTTGGTGACTTTTCCTATTCTCTGATTACTGGAGAAATACCTTAAAGAGGAAAAGAACTTTAAAGTCTGATGATAAAGCAACTCCTTCATTAGAAAGGAGATTGAAGACAATGAGGGCTAAGAGGTATTTGGCTAAGCCTCCATCAGAAGATACTGAAGAAGCTGAGGAAGGAGATCAAGAATCTCTGATCTCAAAAGAGCCAATTATCATTGAATCTCTGCCACCTCCAACTAAAGACCAAGACACTGTTCCTGATACAGTGGTTACACCTCCAGTATCTCCTCTTCATGAAGATGTTACAGTTGAAGATTTAGACTTAAGTTCTGAAATTGACATTAACGGGTTGCACACTCCTACTATTCTATATTTGGAAGCTCCTACAACAGCTCAGACATCTCCAACTCATTCGCCAATCTTAAATGCTGATGCTGAGATACCATCCACACCAATTCTGGATCAAGAACCTGAAGATCATGCCAAAAAGTGGAACTTCTTCTCTCACTCCTACTATCGGATGATGTCAAAAGGGGGAGAAGATAGTTAAGTCCAAATGCTCAAATGATCAAATACTGAAGAAGAAAGATGATGAAGCTGATGACCAGGGAAACCCTAGCAAGGGTAGAGGTCAAGTTCAATGTAAAGAGCAAAGCAGTAAGGTTTCTTCAAGGAAACTAATTACTGATGCAAGCAAATCTTCTATTTAGAAGAAGACAAGTTCTGAAGCTGCTCAAACTCAAAATTTGATAGCAAGTACTGAAACTCAAAATCTGATATCAAGTTCTGATGAGCAAAGTCGGACAAAGCCTGATATTCTGATACAAGGTGGAAGTCAAGATTCTCAAAAGTTCATGCAAACTCTGAAGCTCAAGGGAAAGCAGACTACAGTCAACTACAAGTATCCCAAGATTCAGACACTTGATGAGGAAATTGCTAGAAGATTATTTCTGAAGCATAATCCAGGAATGGATTTAGAAAATATTTCTGTTACAAAGAAACCTCCAAGGCCTAAGGTGAAAGGCATTGTGATCAAGGAAAAGTCACAAACTGAGGCATCAAAGCCCAAAATAAGATCACAATTTGAGATTGATCCCAAAGACAAAGGGAAAGGAGAAGTTGATGAACCAACCAAGCCACTGGAGATGAAAATTCCTCAAATTCTGATAAAGCCAGTGTGCAAAATGGTTCAAGTTACTGATGATATTCTTGGTGAAGATAAAGATGTTCAAACTCTGAAAAGAAAGAAGATTTCTGAAGAATCAAAGACAGCCTCAGACAAAGCTCAAGTTGTTCAGAGTGAAGAACTGTAAGCTACAACTGAAACAGCAAGTTCTGATAAAGTCATGAAGTCAACCTTTGACAGTGCTCAAGTTGATTTAGACAAAATGGAAGTAGCTGATAAAAAGAAACTCCTATGGAAAAATGTCAAACCATCAGATCCAAAGAAAAGCCAATTACTGTCTATTTTCATGATTATTAGGTTAAATGCTAGAGAACAAAGAGACAGGGCTGGACTACGTTCTGATGAAGCAAAGATTAAGATAGGAGTTGAAGTTGCTACTAGAGATCCATTTCTATTGACTGACAGACTTCTTGAAGATGTTACACAGAAACACCTTGATAACGTTATCTTTGTTCAAGTGGTACTGGATGCTTATGACAAGCACAATGTCAAGGAAAATCTGATTATATTTCTTGAAGATGGAAGGACATATCAAATGTCAGAATCAGATGTGTTAAACAAATCACTGAAATAACTTCAATTCTTTCATTACCTTTTAGAGGTAAAGTCTGATATTACCAGGAGATGGTCAAACTTCATATTGAAGACCATCAGAAATAAAGCAAAAATTTCTGGTTCAAGAGTTACAGAATTCATTCCTAGTATTGTTGAAAATGATGGAAGTGAAACTCCAATGAAGAAGAATTCTGCTAAGCTTGAAGTGTTACTGAATGAGAAATGTTTATGCTATAATGAAGATTTTTCTCATCCTAGGGTAATAAGACTGAATGATGGTTTAGAAAGAAACTATATCTCTGCTTTAAGGACTGCAATCTATCAGATTAGAAGTCGGAATGAAGAGATGAAGCAACTCAAGACTACAATGTCTCAAGTCCTGAGGATAAACTCTTATTGCATTTGTACTTAAATATTTTTGACATCATCAAATTTATTAACTTGTATATTTTGCATAATTTACAAGTTGGGGGAGATTGTTAGATATATTTGAGATGTCATGTCTAATATGATTCATGTTTAGTTTTCAGATCTTAAGAAATAGGACATATCAGGACTTACTGAAATTAGGACTTACTGGAAGTTAGAACTCAATATCAGAACTTCAGGTCATATCAGAACTTAAGTGCGGGAATACTTTTATACAAGGAAGGAAGCTGATTTATAGTAGAAGATTGAGACTAAAACAAAAGAAGATATGCATGAAAAGAGTTAGAAGACTGGAAGACTTGTAGAAGATATCTGCTTGATATATTTTAGGAGACAGAATTGTGTTCCATATCAATTAGAAGTTATCTTGTAACTGTGTTCTATATAAACACATACTTAGGATTTACACTATATGTGTTATCATTATCGAAAAGATTATGCATTGTAACCTAACAACTCTTAGTGATATTTGATCATCACTGAGAGGGAACAATAGTTCTTATTGTAACAAGGTTTTTTCAATATAATTTATATTTGTTACATACTTGTGTTAGATTGATTTGATTGTGAAAACACTGTATTCAACCCCTTTCTACAGTGTTGTGTGACCTAACAGCGCACCTACATATGAACCAACCTATCCAATGAAGTCTTCTCGTTGATGGGTAAGAAATGTGCCAATTTTGTAAGGCGATCAACTATAACCCATATGGCGTCGTGTCCGGATTTTGTTCGATGTAATCCTACTATGAAATCCATGGCGATATTTTCTCATTTCAACTCAGGAATCTTCAATGGCTGAATCAATCCGCTCAGTCTTTGATGTTCCACTTTAACTCTTTGACATGTACAACACTTGGAGACCCATTCTGCAATCTCTCTTTTCATATTTGGCCGCCAGAATTTCTTTTTCAAATCCTGATAGATCTTTGTGCTCCCTAGATGAATAAAAAATTTTGAGTTGTGGGCTTCCTGTAGTATCTCGTTCTTCAATTCAATCTCTTGAGGAATCCAAATCCTTGATGCAAATCTTAATATTCCTTGCTCATCCTTTTTCGTACATATCTCTTCCCCCGTCAGTTGATTATTCTCTTGACTCATCACTTCTTTTTTATATTTATTTATCTTCTGTAACAGCTCTGGCTGAAAAGTCATGGCATAACAAATCTCTTTAAATGTCCCACAAACATAAAGTTAAGCTCAAATATTTCAATCTCTTCAAATAATTCCCTTGGCATGGTTATCATATTTAACCTTTCCTTCCTACTCAAGGCATCGGCTACTACATTCGCCTTTCCTGGATGGTAATGTATCGAATAGTCGTAATCCTTGATTAGCTCCAACTATCTCCATTATGTCATGTTGAGTTCCTTCTAGGTGAATATATACTTTAGGCTTTTATGATCCGTGTAAATTTTACACTTCTCCCCATACAGGTAATGACTCAATATCTTGAGTGTGAACATTATGGATGCCACTTCTAGATTGTGGGTTGGGTATTTTAATTCATGAGGTTTAAGTTGTCGTGATGCATATGCAATCACCTTATTGTGTTGCATTAGAACACATCATAATCCTTTATACGAAAAGTCGCTATATATCACAAAATCTCCTTTGTCACCGGGTAGTACCAATACTGGCGCGGTAACCAATTTTTGTTTTAACTCTTGAAAACTTTCTTCACACTCTGCAGTCCATTCAAACTTATGATTCTTTCTTGTCAACTTGGTCAGCGGCGTAGCGATCTTTAAGAAATCTTTTACGAACCTTCTGTAGTATCCAACCAATCCTAGAAAACTACTTACTTCCGTAGGAGTCTTTGGTCTCCCCCAACTCATAATCGCTTCAATCTTTGCGGGGTCCACTCTAATTCCTTCGCTTCCGATTATATGCCCTAAAAAATGAACTTCTTTTAACTAAAACTCACACTTTGAGAACTTTGCATACAACCTCTCTTGTCTAAGAATCTCCAAAACTATCCACAAGTGTTGCTCGTGCTCTTCTTCCTGAAAGGAATATGTCCTAAGTCCAATCAGGTATTAGGATTTAGGAATAACTCTTTATGTAATCTGTTTTGATTTCATTGATATTAATAAAGACTTGTTTTGTTTTTATTACGGGCTTTATCTATTTAAGTGTTTAAATAAGATATACCATAGTTTAGAGTAAAGCTTTTTATGGATTATGATGAGATCATAATAGTGAGACCTAAAAAGATGATAACTCTAAACTTAAATAGTTCCTGGTCATAGGATTACTAATTGGTAATTAATAATCCGCAAAGATCGGTACATACTATGCTTGCTTCATTATGAAGGATGTCTGTTCTCATAGACATTTGTGTGGTGACACTATAGCTAGTATGTAGGTGCTTATTATAGAATGTTCACTGAACATGACTCGCCCAGCTGAACAATTGATGGAGTTCACTCATGTGTCAGCAGTTGTTCGCTTAGTGATAGTTGTACAAGTATCCTTAGACTTGAGGTCATCATAGTCATCTTGTGTACACTGAACTATGCTTTGGTTTAGTTCTTAGTCTCCAGGGACAATTATTAGGGCTCTTCTGGGTATAGGAATTTGTACACGAAGATAGTGTATGATCAATAAAGGATCTACCCCTTCCAGTGAAGGAAGCGAATGTTCAAGGGTGATCCACTTATGCTAGTTCAGGAATCTCTGGCCAGAGTAAATGAAATTAGAAAGGAGTTTCTAATTTGCATAGAACTACGCATAGTAAATGGTAAGCAAGTGATTGAATTAGATAGGCTTGACACGAGATCCATGCCTTGTATTTAATCGGGACATTGTAGGGTAGAAGGAGTTTATTGTACGGTAACTATTCACTGACAGGTTCTTGGTATTCTAAGCAGTGAATTCATATTATCCGGATAGTCGCGATATGTTGAGAAGCATCACTCACGATGTAGAATAAATGTGATTAATTAATTAATCATATTTAATAAATTAGAGAATTTATATAAATAATGATAAAATAGTTTTATTATTATTTATTTCTACTACCGGCTTAATATTGAACCTACAGGGTCACACCATAAAAAAAGAATGATTTAGTGGTGGAGGAATTAATTAATAATGGCTAATAATTATTTATTTGTGAAATAAATAATTAATTGGCAAATTTAATAATTGATTAAATGAGATTTAATTGATTATAAATTAATTAAGAAAAGTTCTTAATATTATTAATTAAAGGATTTAATTTTTGGAAATTAAATCAAGAGAGAGAATTATTTCTAAAGTGTTTAGAAAAAGGATTAATAATTAAAAGGTGTTTTAATTATTATTAAGAATAATAAATGGGATAATAATAATAATATTTATGGGAAAATTTCAGCTGAAAATTTTGCCTATAAATACACTATTATAGACCCTATTTTATTCGAACCAACCTCGAAACCCGAAAACCCAAAAAGTTTGGAAAACCCAATTCTCTCCACCTCCTTCCTCCTCCTCAACATCGTGTTCTTGGTGGATACCGGTGGAGTGCTTCACACTTGAGGAGCAACTGCTAAGGATCTCTGATCGTTGTCTCCGAATTATTTTTAAAGGTTAGATTCGATCCCTCGAATTTTTATTCACGATTTATATGCTTTTATTTGGATTTTGTATGTGTAAAAGTGTTTTGCCATGACCCCGCTGCGTTAAAAATCCAACACTTCCATCTTCGAATATATTAGAATATCATCAATGAATATAACAACAAACTGGTCCAAGTATTTCTTGAAAACTCGATTCATTAATTCAATTAAAGCTGCGGGAGAATTTGTTAATCCGAAAGGCATTATTAAAAAACTCATAATATTCGTATCTTGTCCTAAATGTCGTCTTTGGGATGTCTTCTGGTTTAATCTTTAACTGGTGGTATCCCGACCTCAAGTCAATCTTCGAAAAACACTTTTCTCCTTTCAGTTGATCAAATAAATCGTCCATTCTCGGCAACGGATACCGATTCTTAATCGTCATTTTGTTCAACTCCCGGTAATCGATACAGAGTCTCATACTTCCGTCTTTCTTCTTTACCAAAAGAATTGGCGCTCCCAATGGCGAAGTACTTGGACTTATTACTCCTTTATCCAAAAGTTCTTGTATCTGACTCGCTAACTCTTTCGTCTCTGCTGGTGCCATTCTATAAGGTGCCTTCGAAATGGGTTCAGTGCCTGGAGTGAGATTAATTTCGAACACGATCTGTTGGTCTTGTTGTAGTCCTGGTAATTCCTCTGGAAATATAGCTGGGAACTCTTCCACTACTGGGATCTCCTCTATGCTAGGAACTTTTTTCTCTGAATCTACTATATAGGCTAAATATGCTTCACATCCTTTCCTAAGTAGCTTGCTGGCTTGAATAGCGGTGAGAAATAGTTGCTCTTGCTTCTGGCCCTTAAATATAACCATATTCCCATTCTTTGCTCGAAAATAGACCTCTTAGATCTACAATCTATCTGAGCATAATTATTTCTTAACCAATTCATTCCAATATTATATCAAACTTCCCTAACTTGAAAAGTATCAAGTCGAATGAAAACTTATGCCTGGAGATGTCAATCTTACATTGAGGGCAAAATTGACTCACAGGTATCTTTTCTTGATTGGCAATTACTATATTCATCGCTTCACTCATATTCTTGAAAGAGATGTGTCCTAAGTCCAATCATGTATGATGATCTAGGAATAACTTTTATGTAATTTGTTTGATTTCAATTATATTAATAAAAGACTTGTTTCATTTTTATCACGGGCTATTTAAGTGTTTAAATAAGATATAACAAAGATCGGTACATACTATGCTTGCTTCATTATGAAGGATGTCTGTTCTCATAGACATTTGTGTGGTGACACTATAGCTATAGGTGCTTATTTTAGAATAAGTTCACTGAACATGACTCGCACAGCTGAACAACTGATGTAGTTCCCTCACGTGTCAGCAGTTGTTCACAGAGTGATAGTTGTACAAGTGTCCTTAGACTTGAGGTCATCATAGTCATCTTGTATACACCGAACTATACTTTGGTTTAGTTCTCAGTCTCCAGGGACAATAATAAAGGGCTCTTCTGGGTGTAGAAATTTGTACACAAAGATAATGAATGATCAATAAAGGATCTACCCCTTCCAGTGAAGGAAGAGAATGTTCTATGCTGATCGACTTATGCTAGTTCAGGAATCTCTGGCCAGAGTGAATGGAATTAGAAAGGAGTTTCTAGTTCACATTAATTAGAACTAAGCATAGTGAATGGGAAAGCATATGATTAAATTTGATAGGCTTGACACAAGATCCATGCCTTGTATTTAATCGGGACATTACAGGGTAGAAGGAATTGATTGTACGGTAAATATTCACTGAATAGGTTCTTGGTATTCTAAGCAGTGAATTTTATTATCCGGATAGTCGCGATATGCTGAGAAGTATCCATCATGATGTAGAATAAATATGATTAATTTATTAATTAATCGTATTTAATGAATTAGAGAATTTATATAAATAATGATAAAATAGTTTTATTATTATTTATTTCTACTACCGGCTTAATATTGAACCTACAGGGTCACACCATAAAAGAGAATAATTTAATGGTGGAGGAATTAATTAATAATGGTCGGTAATTATTTATTTGTGAAATAAATAATTAATTAGAAAATTTAATAATTGATTAAATGAGATTTAATTAATTATAAATAATTAAGAAAAAGTTATTAATATTATTAATTAAGAATTTAACTTTTGGAAATTAAATCAAGTGAGAGAATTATTTTCTAAAGTATTTAGAAAAAGGATTAATGATTAAAACTTGTTTTAATTATTAGTTAATTGATTAATGAGAATAATCAATTAAAGGGTTATTAATAATAATATTTTATGGGAAAAATTTTCAGCTGAAATTTTTTTGCCTATAAATATACTATTATAAACCTTATTTGCCTTAACTCCAAAACCCTAATTTTCAAGAAGAAAAGAAAAGGAAGCAACCCTAATTCTCTCAACCTCTTCCTCCCTCCATTACTTCGATCTCTTGGTGGATACCGGTGGAGTGCTACACACTTGAGGAGCAGCTGCTAGGGATCTCCGTTCATCATTCTTGGATCGCTTTTAAAGGTCAGTAATCGATCCCTCGATTTATTCACGATTTGTATGTGATTATTTGGGTTTTATGCCTTTTAATTGTAATCCACGCTTCCGTGTATTCATAAATTCCAACAATTCTTCTTGTCACAGTTTAATCTATTAGCAAAATTTCTGATATAAAAGACCTTGTAGCTCCTGAATGAATTAATACTTTAGCTTCAACATTGTTTATCAAAAACTTACCTGCTATGACCTCAGAATTCTAAACAACATCCTTCATTTTCAGATTAAAAGTCCTTGTTGACGCTTGTGGAGTCAAGGTAGGTGGTGGAGGTAATGCCAATATTTCTGGTGGTACCGCGATGCTAGTGCTTTCTATATTCATCATGCTTTTTATTAATCTAGTTGACATGCACTTTTTGGCGATATGTCCAACTTTTCCACACTTGTAGCATGCTACTCCAAGATTCTGCACCTTACACTCATTGGCCAAATGTCCTTTCTGATTACATCGATAACATGTCATGTTGAGCTTGTTGCAAATTCCCGAATGCTTCTTCCCACAATGCCTACATTCGACCCTTGGCTGTTTGTCATCATTTGTTTGACACTGATCCATTGATGGTTTCCTTTATTGCCTTGTCTTTTGTTCACTTTGTGGCACCCTCCAAACCCGGGTCAGAAGTTTGGGGTCCACAACACTTACATAATATTCAAACCTGTATAAGAAATATTATTTACAATGACCCTGCCTCACAAAACCACGGATCGCAACATGTTAAAGTATGAAAACAAGCCACAACCTTAACTTTTATTACAACGTACCAAATCCCAACTAATTTAACTTACAACTAATAATAAAATTATTCTTACAATCATACTATCTTTCTACCGAATGAAGCTCCTGCTAGCTCGATCCACCTCACACTGGAACCTTAGCCCGCACTTTAGACTGAGGAACTTCACTATCATCCATATCCTTTTCAACTGTAAAATATATAAAAAGATGCGCAAGAGTGAGCTAACTAGCTCAGCAAGTCATAATAACGATAACTGAGGTTAAACCATGATCAAATGAGATGATTCAGAGGAATCAAGTTTCTTTTTAGCTAATCATTAGAATTGGATATTCATTTTAAGTTTTAAAACCAAGGTTAGGCTGCTGATCAGTCATGCACTAACCCCGAGCGAAGCACACAGCTCTGCTCTACGAACTGGATCCAAGGCACACATTGGCCTAATTCGACTACGAATCTGGTTTGACCACAAATCTGGTCCACATAAAGAAAACTATCCAATTCTAAAACAATTCAGTGTAATAAACAATGTATTTCAATATAAAAGATCATAATCAACAGCGATAAAGCATTGGTATAAAAGCGTAATGTGATTCCTGAGTATCGCAGGGGTATATCAAGGTATGTATAAGAAACGGTTTTCAGTTTGTAAAAGGATCAGGTATTAGACCAGTAATGATTTTCAGGGTATAGTTCTTTGATGTTATAAAGAATGGTTGGAGTATAAAAGTTTCTCTGTTTTCAAATAATTTTCTTCCATTGTTTGGTGTTTGGTAGTTATACATTTGGGGAGTAGTATCATATTTGGGGGGTTTGGTATCTGGAAATCAACAAAGGATGGTTTACAAAGAATAAGGCTTATTGCTCAAGATCAAGAGAAATCAGGGGTCAAGGTTAAATAGTTTAAAGCACTTACAATATTAAAATAGGAGTTATGTTTAATAATAATGACATGTTATAAAACAGTTTAAAAATATTGGCAATATATCTTGAAGAAAAGTTTAGAAGTACTTGCCTCACAGGGCTTTACAACTGTTACCGATTAACTCTGAGCCGACTCTGCTGCTCAGGCTTTAACGTCCAACCACTAGACCACATTAAATTCGACTTCGACACTCAGGTTTTCTGTTGAAACTCTATTGAGCTCGTCGAATCACTACTAGGTCATCTATAGTCCATCGTCCACTTTCAGGTTCCCGATTATAACCTACAGGGTTGAAATACCCTACGTTAGACGTCTAGGTATGCTTGACATATCCTCGATACTAATTCTTACCCAACGATATTAAAACCCAACTTATAATTATTAATATTATAATAACACAGACAATAATTAGGGTTCACGTTCTCGAAATCGGTTCAGTGTTCATTTTCAGAAAATACGTATACTCGTCATTTTATGAAATTAAGGTTATTGGTTTTGGCAAAACGTTTCACTACAACATACAATCAGGTTTTGTATAAAACATACGTATATGTATTTACTTATACCCGCTTGATGTCCCGATAATCCGCGAATACGCTCCCGTATTTACATAATTCAGTTTCCCGGAAATCGGGCACCGTCTCCTTTGTTTATCGGACTACCCGTCGAAACATCAATCGAAGTCAAATCTCAAACACAATAATCACAACAATTATCCAATCACTGATTCAAACTAACAATATCAATCAAAATCCGCACATTTTCAAATTCCAACTCAATCACGATTATTAATTATTACTCGTATTTTATTTTCAAAATATTAGGACTCAGAACCGCGTCATCATAGTCCACCGTCGGCTCACCGATGCTCATCGCCGACGGCGACAACATTTATTAGTGCCCGAAAACATTCGGGTTTCCAAATAAATATCGCCGATTAATCAATAATTTCCCCCACAAAACAATTATTTAATTTCACGAATATTATTCAAATAGTTTCCTGTAGCAAGATTAATAAAATATTAATAAAATATTAATAACAGTCCCAAATCGCACAGTAACACGCGCCCATGCGCATACAACCAGAAAATGAAACAATAACAGCCGGGAAGTCAGAAAATTCGGCAACAACAGCAGGCAAGATGGTATCGAGAACAATAGGGTGTATAACACGCACCCGAATCCACACACACAACGCACAGACATACACATATATATACATATATATGTAAACACAGAAACAACTGAAGTATTCACCGGAGAACTGAACAGAAGGAAAGAGGGAGGCGGCCGGACAGCTAGTCGGCGGCGGGAATAGGAAGAAGTCGGAAGAAACAGGGGAATCGCACGGAAAACCTAACATGAAAAAGAGAGGTATGGCTCGATAATTACAGAGAGGAAAGAGCGAGAGATCGAGAGATTCTAGAGAGAGAGACAATAGATTGTAGAGAGAGAGACGGGGTGAGAACAGATGGGTTGATTCCTCTCTTTCTCTTTTTTTTCCTGAATAAATTTTCTGTCCACACCCTACACAACACGTATACTATCAACTGTAAAAACTTGACACGTACCAAATAAATAGATATGTGTCCAGAATTTGACTATAAACTCGCAATTACGAATTTTAACGGTTAACGTGCGATAAATAAAAACCCGAAAAATTACCAAACAAATTTTAAAATATTGAAAATATCCTGAAGTTAATAAAAACGTAGATTTTGAAATTTTAAAACAATTTCCGAAGCGCGATTTATACCCGTTTTTTAAGAATTAACGAAACAACGCACGGGTGAAATTAATCTCAAAAATCCCCAAAATAATTTTAAAATTCCCGGAATATTTCCAACTTAAATAAATATGGGTTTCAAAATTTTTAAATAATTCTAGAATTAAATATGGATTTTACAAATAAAAGAATCAGAAAATCATTTAAAGATAAATAATTAATAAAATATTGATTTCTCAATTTTATAAAATCTTAAAAATAATTATTGTAATTATAGAACCATAAAAATAATTTTAAAGACATTCCAAATATTTATGCAATTAAATTTGCACTAAAACCACTTTTGAAATTGAAAACAATTCAATACTACTTCATAATTAATCACGCGGACAACCCGGTACACTATAATTCACACATAGATAATAATCAAACAACACATATCGGTCAAAACCAATACACATATTTTATTTAATAATTTCCATAATAATCACATATTTAAATAATTCAAAAATACATGAGTCGTTATATCCTTCCCCCCTTAAAAAGATTTTGTCCTCAGAATCTGGTCTAACTAAACGAGTGAGGATATTTGTCAAGCATATCTGACTTTAGTTCCCAGGTAGACTCTTCTACTCGTGGGTTTCAAACGTACTTACTATGGATATACTCTCATTTCCCAGAACTCGTCTTTAACGATCAAGAATTTGGATTGATCACTATGTGCGGAATAAACTTAGACAAGAGCCCATTGGCTCCTAACCAATCGCTTAATTCAAATCAAACAGTTATCACTTTAACATTGACGGGCAAAATACATTATACGTACACACTATTATGATGGTCACATCAACTCATGAACAACTTTACCTATATTTATCAATACCTCGAATAGGTCATTAATTTTAGGACTTAACCTGTCCCTTCTACTTAAACTTATCTAGTCTATTTCAAGATGAAACTCGTACTAACACTACTGGTCCTATTTTTATATTCATATTCTCTCTCGAAACAATTTCGCCTTCTTTCTTTGTCTACTTCGAGCTGCTTTAATCAATATCACTACGCTCTTGGTGTGCCGATTTAACTTAGAATTTGACAACTTTCTTTCTCCCAGTTTATTTTAATAAAAATGGGGACCTACACTTGTGTTCACATGAAGCTTGGTAAAGTGGCATTCCAAAGCTGACATTGCTGATAAATAATCATTACAGTGATTCCTTAAAACTCAACCTCTCAACATATCTTACATTTCCTGAATCACTTCTGTACTTGGACTCTCCGTTTAAGGATGATAGGCGGTGCTTGTTTTCAACGTGGTTTCCAAACATTTAAACATCTCTTACTTTTTTTCATCAGTTAAAGCTGAAAAGTAATCTCATATATCCCCGTATTATCACCTTTAAGTATTTGAAATTCAAATTCCACTCTTTCCAATTCGTTTATTAACTCCTCGGTGGTCTTAATTACATCTAATCTTTTTTGTTGGCATAAGGCATCTATTACCATACAACTTTGCTTAGATATTTATAAATGGATTAATTCAGAATCTTTGGTTAACCTTAGTCAAGATTTCATTCTTGAAGACTCAACGTATAGTTGCTTTCCTTCTAATCTTTGGAGAAAATCCTAGGGAATTATACACAGGCTTTCTTATTCTTTGAGTAGCTGAGGATCCTATCAATAAACACGGTTTGCTTATCTAAGTACTCCTTATACACCATGATCCTTAATTCCTTATAATCACCTGATACACTTGTTATTTCATATAATATCACCAGAGCTTGCAATGCTCTTAACTTACTTTAATCATAATCTCTGATATGTTCTCTGGTCGGATCTTAAGTTAATCCCCGAGATATAACATACTTCTTGAATTAGGTCTCGTAAGTAGTCAATTCTTTATAGGGTCTCACTTCTTCTTATTCGTTATTTTGTTAAACTCCCGAAAATCAGTACATACTTTTATACTTTCATTCCTTTTTCTCCCTTAACATCACTGGTACATTTCACGATTCGCTTCTTGTAAAACCACTTCCTGGGTCTGCCTTATCTACTAGGCCTCCAATATTTTGCCTTAATCCTTTGACATGTCCACATTTCCTAATCCATTTTGAAATTTTTTTCTTATACCTGGTTATCACTATTTTTCTTTAAATTCCCGTATATCTTGGCATTTCTTCAATAAATTAAATACTTTATATTGTGAATTCCCTGTGGGATCTCATTTCTTAATCCTGCTACTTATAGCATTCAGGTGCTGGAAGAAAACCTAGGAACATCGTGATCGTTCTCCTGGGCACATAAATTTCCTTTTACTAACTACTAACATCATGCTCCATTATCTTCTATTGACATCTTATCTTTCCCTTCACAACTTCGACTGAAAGGTCATACTATCCATCCTTGCTCCTTTTGGATTACGAACTTTAACTTCCAATTCAAACTTTTAAAATTCCATAGATAATCCTTCTAGTGTAGTCTCTATGTTCGTTCTCTCTCCTTTTTACTTATCTCTTGCCACTACATTTTCTTTTCCTCGTGAATTCGTACTTCAAACTCTTATGGTCCGTATAGATCTCACACCTTTCTCTATACATATCATGTTTCCCAATCTTTCAAAGTGAATATTACTACTGTTAGTCCCAGTTATGAATAAGATACTTCTGCTCATAAGGTTTTGGTTGTCTGGGTGCATATACAATAACTTTATTTTGCTGTATCAACACACATCCTACTCCCTTATGAGAAGCATCACCATAGACTGCCAAATATCCTTGATACATTCAAAGTGATAAAGCAGGTATTGTAACCATTCTTTCATTTAACTCCGCAAACTTTCTTCACCCTTCTCCATTTCATATAAACTTCTCGCTTTTCCTGGTTAGCTTCGCCAAAGGTATTACAACTTTCAAGAAATCCTGCATAAATTTTCAATAATAACTGGTTCAGGGTAAAACTTCTTACATTTATTGGTGCTTTTGGCCTTCCTTCATTCATAGTAACTTTAATTGCTACTGGATCTCCTTTGGTCTCCTCTTCACTGATTACTTATGCTTTCTACCATCAAAACTTTCATCTTGCAAACTTTACATACGACTTCTTTCTTCTTCGACTCCTCAGTTGTCATTAAATGCTTCGCATGGTCCTCCGTTGACTTTAAGTAACACAAATACAACCCATCCAGATATTCCTTAAAGATTCTGTCTATCAAGTTTTAATATTATTGTTATATTGATTAATTCAAATGATATCACTAGAACTTTATAGCAGCAGTACTCAGTTCTGGAAATTATCCTTGATATGTCCATAGGTTCAATCTCCAATTGATAACGCCCAAATCTTAAATCAATTTTAGAAAACGATTTGCTTCTTCTGTTTGATCAAACAAATCAGTAGTTCGAGATAACAGATACTTACTCTTGATACTAAACTTGTTGAGCTTTCTTTAGTTGACGCATACTCTCATACTTCCATTTTCTTATTAACAATTAGTACTGGTGCATCTCACGGGATACACTGGGTCTAATCGCTTATTCTTCTAGTATATCTTGCCTCTGCTTTTCTGACTTTCTCATTTTAACTGGTGCTATTTTGTGTAAGGCTTTGGTCACTGGCTTCGTCTCAGGTGTTAAATCAATCGCGAGCTTCATTTCTCTATCTGGAGGAAATATTGATAACTCATCTGGGAACATATCTTGAAACTCCTTATTTGCTATAAAATCCTCAAGTTCTATGTGCTCCTGACTTTCATTTATAATCGCCTTAGCGCTTACATCTTGGTCACTTGAACCCTTTTAATCTTAAATCATTGTTAACAAGTTCTTTACCTTTCTTCATCCTTTAAACCTTATCCCATTCTCATTTGGCATCTTCCAACTATCTTCTATCACGATGGTCTATCTGGGCATTACGCTTGAATAGTTAATCCATTTCTTAGAATAATGTCCAATCCTCTTATCTCAAATGATGTCAATTCTTCACAACTTATTGCCAGAAATCTCAATTTCACCATTGGTACTCACTTATTTAACAATTACATGTTCTTGACTTGCTAGTCCTTTAATCACAATCTTATCAATTCAACAGGGTAATTTATCTTATCAACAAAACCTTGGGAGCTAAACAATCAAGTTGCTCCCATATTTTCTAATATTTTAACGCATAAGGTATCCACGATAATCATTCATATAACTACATCTGTATTCTGAATAACATATTTCACAGGAAACTCGCAAATGCTCATTCTCGAAGACGTATTCCTTATTGGAGTAGATTCCCTTGGCTCTTAATGGATCCTTCACTGGGGTAAGTGATTTGCAATCCTCGCCATATGTCCTTGTTTCCTTTCCATGCATAAGAGGTAGATGGAACTTCGTCCGCTTAATTCAGGATACGTTGATTTCTGTTTGAAAACCTCTTGCAAAGAACGACAGTACAACGAAACGACTAAAAGGATTCATAATTTAACAAAATTAGAGTTGAAAAGAAAGAAGAAGTAAGGATTTGAATATGAATGAGACAACCACATTGGTACTTAAGATGGCTAGTCTTTCGTACTATATGGCATACAACACATGATTAGGTGGCGTCCCACCCGACTCTTCGTCATCCCGACAAAGTGTCTCACCATAACACTGTTTGCCCCAATCAGAGAGTAAAACTTGAGGGGAACAATTTAAATTTGAAAGGAATACAATATCATCCTTTTTGATATCATTATAAGGAGTTTATTAAGAAAAAAAGTTCATATATATATTTTTTTAGAAATTAAAGAGGAATATACGCTGTAACATTGAAGACAAGAACGACACCATTGGTCACCATCCATATTTCACTTGTATTCATCTTTCAAGCTTGTTCAATCATATTCCTATTTTTCCATATAACAATTTTAGAAAATATGTTGAAATGCCTTTGCAAATTAAGCATTGTGGTAGATTCTTAATATTTAAGTCTTGCGTCTGCAATATCGTATCTACACGTATAATATTTTAATAATTCGATCATAATAATGTTCCCACCAGATAACTTCGAGTTTCCTCTTTTTAATTTATAATAACCACGAATCATTCGACATAACGATCCTTTTGTTAATAATATTCTTCTTTTAGAAAATGTCTAGAAATCTTCCCAATCTTCTTCGATCACGCCCAAGCTCCTTTTAAATCAATAAATTCTTTAAACTTAATGGTCTCTGCAACTGGATGAATAATCATTCTGTACGCGAATTTTGTTATTAACTTTGTCAAACCGTTTGGAATAATCAGCTTCTTCATAATCACGGGTTACTTGGTTCTCTGAATTAACAATACTAAGTCTGAAATACGTATCCTTCCAGGTAATCTGGGTCTTTTAACAAAAAAGAAACTCAAGTAGTAACTTGACAACCAAGGTTTAAAACTTATTTTATTAAAACAGCCTTTGAAAATTAGTTAAGAAAATTTCTTTCGAGAATTTGTTTTTAGAAAATTTTGAAAATCACACATTTGGTTGTCCTTACTATATGAGTTGGTTGTTGTCCTTCCGACCTATAACAAGGTACCAAATTAAAGAAATGATCACGTAAAAGTCCATTTACTTACATTTATCTTCTCTCCTTCATTGGGTCCATTTTCCTTGATCGATGAAAACTTCAGTTGTCGTTGCATATTAGCTTATTCGTAGCTTCACATCAAAGCTCCCATACTGGTAATGCTTCTGTCATCAACTTTGCAGTCGTTAAGTAGAAAAGACTATCCAATAGTCAACAAGTCTATTTCATAGAACCAAAATTTGCTCATATCACATCACATCACTACTTTACATATCGCATTTATCTTAGCACCATCATTTAATTCTATAAATATTCCAGATTTATACTTTTCTCTCTAATTTTTTTTTATAATTCATCTAATCCATCCCACAACCAATCACGGGTGGCCTATTTACTAGTAGCTCCATTTAATCTGGTAAGAGTTATCCTCCGAGACACGTGAATCTTCTTTCTAAACTCCTTCTCACTTTTACTTATATCTCAAATACTCACCATTTACTGTAACTCCCGAATCCATCCTCGTAGGTACAATTGCTTCATAGGACAAGTTTTAAACTGGGGTACAGAACAGGGTGGAGGGTAACCTAAAGAGATACACTCGCAATTAAATGTCCCGTAAAACAAAAATAAGCAGATGGAGGTTCTTAAATAGATAGTCTTGTATCAAGAGATGGTAGAATAGCGTAGAATAGCTTGAAGAGGTGCAACTGTCATAACAGAGGGTAGTACCGTTAATACGGATGGAGGAACAAGGTGCAAATCAAATCCGAGAGAAGATGACGATCCTTAAACGGAAAGCTACAAACGATCGGATGATACAGGGAAATCAGGGTCTGCCATTGCCGTTCTCTGGAACTTACATCGCAAGCTAAGAATCCCGAATTGCAACACGAACCGTGCTGGAGAACTACTATATAGTCGCATTCATCCTCACGATGTCTTATCTTTCTATTTCCTATTCCTAATCTTATCCCTCTACCCAATCCCGACAATCTAGGCTTGTTTCAGTGACTTATAACCTGTAGCTCTGATACCAACCTGTGGCACCCTCCAAACTTGGGTCAGAAGTTTGGGGTCCACAACACTTACACAATATTTAAACCTGTATAAGAAATATTATTTACAATGACCCTGCCTCACAAAAACACGGATCGCAACAGGTTAAAGTATGAAAACAAGCCACAACCTTAACTTTTATTACAACGTACCAAATCCCAACTAATTTAACTTACAACTGATAATAAAATTATTCTTACAATCTTACTATCCTTCTACCGAATGAAGCTCCTGCTAGCTCGATCCACCTCACACTGGAACCTTAGCCCGCACTTTAGACTGAGGAACTTCATTATCATCCATATCCTTTTCAACTGTAAAATATATAAAAAGATGCGCAAGAGTGAGCTAACTAGCTCATCAAGTCATGATAACGAAAACTGAGGTTAAACCATGATCAAATGAGATGATTCAGAGGAATCAAGTTTCTTTTTAGCTAATCATTAGAATTGGATATTCATTTTCGGTTTTAAAACCAAGGTTAGGTTGTTGATCAGTCACGCACTAACCCCGAGCGAAGCACACAGCTCTGCTCTACAAACTGGATCCAAGGCACACATTGGCCTAATTCGACCACGAATCTGGTCTGACCACGAATCTGGTCCATATAAAGAAAACTTTCCAATTCTAAAATAATTCAGTGTAATAAACAATGTAATTCAATAAACAAGATCATAATCAACAGCGATAAAGCGTTGGTATAAAAGCATAATGTGATTCCAGAGTATTGCAGGGGTATATCAGGGTATGTATAAGAAACGGTTTTCAGTTTGTAAAAGGATCAGGTATTAGACCAGTAATGATTTTCAGGGTATAGTTCTTTGATGTTATAAAGAATAGTTGGAATATAAAAGTTTCTGTGTTTTCAAACAATTTTCTTCCAGTGTTTGGTGTTTGGTAGTTATACATTTGAGGAGTAGTATCATATTTGGGGGGTTTGGTATTTGGAAATCAACAAAGGATGGTTTACAAAGAATAAGGCTTATGGCTCAAGATCAAGAGATATCAGGGGTCAAGGTTAAATAGTTTAAAGCACTTGCAATATTAAAACATGAGTTATGTTGAATAATAGCGACATGTTATGAAATAGTTTAAAAATATTGGCAATATATCTTGAAGAAAAGTTCAGAAGTACTTGCCTCACAGGGCTTTACAACTGTTACTGATCAACCCTGAGCCGACTCTGCCGCTCAGGCTTTAACGTCCAACCACTAGACCATATAAGATTCGACTTCGACACTCAGGTTTTCTGTTGAAACTCTATTGAGCTCGTCGACTAACTACTAGGTCATCTCTAGTCCATCGTCCACTTTCAGGTTCCCGATTATAACCTACAGGGTCGAAATACCCTACGTTAGACGTCTAGGTATGCTTGACATATCCTCGATACTAATTCTTACCCAACGATATTCAAACCCGACTTGTAATTATTCATATTATAATAACACAGACAATAATTAGGGTTCACGTTCTCGAAATCGGTTCAATGTTCGTTTTCAGAAAATACGTATACTCGTCATTTTATGAAATTAAGGTTATTGGTTTTGGAAAAATGTTTCACTACAACATACAATCAGGTTTTGTATAAAAACATATGTATATGTATTTACTTATACTCTCTTGACATCCCGATAATCCCCGGATACGCTCCCGTATTTACATAATTCAGTTTCCAGGAAATCGGGCAGCGTCTCCTTTGTTTATCGGACTCCCCGTCGAAACATCAATCGAAGTTAAATCTCAAACACAACAATCGCAACAATTATCCAATCACGGATTCATACTAACAATATCAATCAAAATCCCCACATTTTCAAATTCCAACTCAATCACGATTATTAATTATTACTCGTATTTTATTTTCAAAATATTATGACTCAGAACCACGGCTTCACAGTCCACCGTCGGCTCGCCCAGGCTCATCGCCGATGGCGGCAACATTTATTGGTGCCCGAAAACATCCGGGTTTCCAAATAAATTTCGCCGATTAATCAATAATTTCCCCCACAAAACAATTATTTAATTTCACGAATATTATTCAAATAGTTTCCTGCAGCAAAATTAATAAAATATTAATAAAATATTAATAACAGTCCCAAATCGCACAGTAACACGCGCCCACGCGCATACAACCAGAAAAGGATACAATAACAGTCGGGAAGTCAGAAAATCCGGCAACAACAGTAGGCAAGATGGTATCGAGAACAACCGGATGTATAACACGCTCCTGAATCCATACACACAACGCACAGACATTTACATATATATACATATATAAACACTGAAACAACTGAAGTATTCACCGGAGAACTGAACAGAAAAAAAGAGGGCGGCGGCCGGAAAGCTAGTCGGCGGCGGGAATAGGAAGAAGTGGGAAGAAACAGGGGAATCGCAGGGAAAACCCAACAAGAAAAAGAGAGGGATGGCTCGATAATTACAGAGAGGAAAGAGTGAGAGATCGAGAGATTCCAGAGAGAGAGACAATAGATTGTAGAGAGAGAGACGGGGTGAGAACAGGGGGGTTGATTCCTCTCTTTCTCTTTTTTTTCCTGAATAAATTTGTTGTCCACACCATACACAACACGTATACTATCAACTGTAAAAACTTGACACGTATCAAATAAATAGATACGTGTCCCGAATTTGACTATAAACTCGCAATTACGAATTTTAACGGTTAACGCGCGATAAATAAAAACCCGAAAAATTACCAAACAAATTTTAAAATATTGAAAATATCCCGAAGTTAATAAAAACGTAGATTTTGAAATTTTAAAATAATTTCCGAAGCACGATTTATACCCGTTTTTTAACAATTAACTGAATAACGGGCGGGTGAAATTAATCTAAAAAATCCCCAAAATAATTTTAAAATTCCCGAAATATTTACAACTTAAATAAATATGGGTTTCAAAATTTTTAAAGAATTCTAGAATTAAATATGGATTTTACAAATAAAAGAAATCAGAAAATTATTTAAAGATAAATAATTAATAAAATATTGATTTCTCAATTTTATAAAATCTTAAAAATAATTTTTGTAATTATAGAACCATAAAAATAATTTTAAAGACATTCCAAGTATTTATGCAATTAAATTTGCACTAAAACCACTTTTGAAATTGAAAATAATTCAATACTACTTCATAATTAATCACGCGGACAACCCGGTACACTATAATTCACACATAGATAATAATCAAACAACACATATCGGTTAAAACCAATACACATATTCTATTTAATAATTTCCATAATAATCACATATTTAAATAATTCAAAAATACACGAGTCGTTATACACTTCCCCTTTCTTCTGTGCATTCCATCCTTTCTGGAATCTAATTCTCTTCATGTTTCTATCTTGTTGGTACCTTGATTCTGACCTCTCATTCTGATGAAATACTTTCCTCTTCTTATTATATCTTTCCTTTCTGGATTGTGCTCCATTACTTTCAATCAATGTCGCCTTCTGAATTACCCCAACATAGGTACCAATCTCAAACATCGACACTCTATCTCGAATCCAATATTCGAGCCCTTGTTGAAATCCCCGAGCCTTCTCTTCACCAGTATCCACATACTTGGCCACATATCTTTCCAATTCTGTAAATTTCTTCTCATATTCCAAGACTGTCATACTTCTTTGTTTTAATTCCATGAATTTCATCTCCATTTGTTTCTACATATACCGGGGGTAATATTTATTGGATTTTAAACGCAGCGGGGTCATGGTAAAACACTTTTACACATACAACATCTAAATAAAAGCATATAAATCATGAATAAAAATTCGAGGGATCGAATCTAACCTTTTAAAATAATTCGGAGACAACGATCAGAGATCCTTAGCAGTTGCTCCTCAAGTGTGAAGCACTCCACCGGTATCCACCAAGAAAACGATGTTAAGGAGGAGGAAGGAGGTGGAGAGAATTGGGTTTTCCAAACTTTTTGGGTTTTCGGGTTCGATGTGGGTTAGAATAAAAATAGGGTCTATAATAGTGTATTTATAGGCAAAATTTTCAGCTGAAATTTTCCCATAAATAATATTATTATTATCCCATTTATTATTCTCATTAATAATTAAAACACCTTTTAATTATTAATCCTTTTTCTAAACACTTTAGAAATAATTCTCTCTCTTGATTTAATTTCCAAAAATTAAATCCTTTAATTAATAATATTAAGAACTTTTCTTAATTAATTTATAATCAATTAAATCTCATTTAATCAATTATTAAATTTGCCAATTAATTATTTATTTCACAAATAAATAATTATTTAGCCATTATTAATTAATTCCTCCACCATTAAATCATTCTCTTTTTATGGTGTGACCCTGTAGGTTCAATATTAAGCCGGTAGTAGAAATAAATAATAATAAAACTATTTTATCATTATTTATATAAATTCTCTAATTTATTAAATATAATTAATTAATTAATCACATTTATTCTACATCGTGAGGGATACTTCTCAGCATATCGCGACTATCCGGATAATATGAATTCACTGCTTAGAATACCAAGAACCTATTCAGTGAATAGTAACCGTACAATAAACTCCTTCTACCCTACAATGTCCCGATTAAATACAAGGCATGGATCTCGTGTCAAGCCTATCTAATTCAATCACTTTGCTTACCATTTACTATGCGTAGTTCTATACAAATTAGAAACTCCTTTCTAATTTCATTTACTCTGGCCAGAGATTCCTGAACTAGCATAAGTGGATCAGCCTTGAACATTCGCTTCCTTCAATGGAAGGGGTAGATCCTTTATTGATCATACACTATCTTCGTGTACAAATTCCTATACCCAGAAGAGCCCTAATAATTGTCCCTGGAGACTAAGAACTAAACCAAAGCATAGTTCAGTGTACACAAGATGACTATGATGACCTCAAGTCTAAGGATACTTGTACAACTATCACTATGTGAACAACTGCTGACACGTGAGTGAACTCCATCAGTTGTTCAGCTGTGCGAGTCATGTTCAGTGAACTTATTCCATAATAAGCACCTATATACTAGCTATAGTGTCACCACACAAATATCTATAAGAACAGACATCCTTCATAATGAAGCAAGCATAGTATGTACCGATCTCTGCGGATTATTAATTACCAGTTAGTAATCCTACGACCAGGAACTATTTAAGTTTAGAGTTATCATCTTTTTAGGTCTCACTATTATGATCTCATCATAATCCATAAAAAGCTTTACTCTAAACTATGGTATATCATATTTAAACACTTAAATAGATAGAGCCCGTAATAAAAACAAAACAAGTCTTTTATTAAAATCAATAAAATCAAAACAGATTATATAAAAAGTTATTCCTAAATCCTAATACATGATTGGACTTAGGACATATTCCTTTCAATCTCCTACTTGTACCAAAGCCAATCACTCTGGTATCTAATACCCATCTTGTCTTTATGACGATCAAAGTGACTTTCATTAAGTAGCTTTGTGAGTGGGTCTGCTATATTGTTATGTGTGTCAACCCTAATTCAATACAACACAAGAAATGTTATCGCGCTCCCACTAACCCTTTTGTAAACGCATGGTTCATCTACATTTTTGATAAAATCAAACTCTTTGATTGTCTCATCAAAACGGATATTCCATCTACGAGAAGTTTGCTTCAAACCACATATGGTTCGCAGTAGCTTACACACTAGGTTTTCATTTCTCTTAGAAAGAAAACCATCTGGCTATTTGCCAGATCACATAGTCGTAGTAAGCAGCATTCGCAAGCAAAATCCGAACTGATTTTAACAGGGCTACAGGTAAAAGGTTTCATCAAAGTCAATCCATTGCCTTTGTTTGAATCCTTTTCCCAAAAGCCTGGCCTTAAAGGTCTCCACCTGGCCATCTGCTATAATCTATCTTTTGTATACCGTATACATAGATTCCATTCTGGATTTCATGGCACTATGTCATTTCTCTGAGTCAACACTACTCATAGCCTCATTATAGGTCACAGGGTCGTCATCATTAATGATCGACAACTCATTGTCATTCTCAATGACAAGGAAATATTACCTCTCAGGTTGGCGAAACACTCTCCCTGACCTATGAATGGGCTGTTCCACAAAAGGTTGTTCAGTCAGAATAGGTGTTTCCACTCGATCTGTAGTAGTTTGTGCTTCTTGAACTTCATCAAGTTCGATTTTGCTCCCACTGTTTCCTTTAAGGATAAACTCCTTTTCCAAGAAGGTAGCATGTCTAGAGACAAACACCCGATGATCGGTGCAAAAGTAATACCCTAAAGTCTCTTTAGGATATCCCATAAAACTACATTTTCCGGATCGATATTCCAGCTTATTTGGGTCAACTTTCTTGACATAAGCTGGACATCCCCAAATCTTAACGTGTTTAAGACTCAGTTTCCTTTCTTTCCATATCTCATACGGAGTTTGAGGAACAGATTTGGAAGGCACCTTATTCAGTAAATATGCTGAGGTTTCCAATGGATAACCCCATAGGAATACTGGAAGATTTGCATAGCTCATCACGGACCGAACTATGTCTAACAAAGTTCGATTTCTCCTTTCAGATACCAATCTGGAGGAGTCCACTGGGAGACTATACCATTTACTTTGAGATAATCTAGAAACTCTTCGTTCAAGTATTCACCACCTCGATCTAATCGAAGAGTTATAATACTATGTTTGGTTGTTTCTCCACTTCATACTTATATTCTTTGAACTTTTCAAAGGCCTCAGACTTGTGTTTCATCAAACACATATCCGAATCCAGATCTATCATCTATGAAAGTAATGAAGTATGAAAATCCACTCATGGCATGCTTAGACATTGGTCCACATACATCTGTGTGTACCATTCCTAGCAAATTTGCAGTCCTCTCTCCATGTCTACTAAATGGAGACTGCAGTGCCACTATAAAGTGAGATTTTCATCATCCCTTTTCTTTTATTAGTTTGTTCAATCTTGAAGCAAATTATGTCACATATATATACAGACCATTATTTAAAGCACCACGTCCATAAAGAATATTATCTCTAAGAATAGAACATTCATTATTCTCAATAATAAATGAAAATCCAGCCAAGTCTAACATGGGAATAATATTCCTCACAATCGAGGGAACAAAATAAGAATTATTTAAAACAATAGTCTTGCCCGTAGGCATATGTAAATGAAATGATTCTACATCTTCAGCAGCAACTCTTGCTCCATTTCCATCAGTAGAATCACCTCCTCTTCCTCAAGAGTCCTACTTCTCCTTGGTCCCTGCAACAAATTGCAGATATGAGAACCACAGGCGGTATCTAATACCCAAGTAGAAATGACATATTCACTTCTATCATGAACATACCTGAATCAGAAGCGGTAGTCTCACTACCCTTCTTCTTCTTCAATTCTGCAAGGTAAACCTTGTAGTTCCTCTTCCAGTGCCCCACCTTGTTACAGTGAAAGCAAACAACTTTGCTCTTGGGGTCTTCAGCTTTTGGTGGAACCGGCATTTTCTCACCTACTTTCTTCTTCTTGGAAGGGTTCCTCTTCCTTTTCTTAGGATTGGAACCTTCACCAATTAGAAGAACAAAACTCTTCTTAGGGGGAAAATTCGATTCCGCAGTCTTCAACATGTTGTGGAGTTCAGGCAGGCTGACATCCAACTTATTCATGTGAAAGTTCACAACAAACTGCGAGAACGAACTCGGAAGCGATTGCAAGACCAGGTCCTGGCTCAGCTCCCCATCCATGACAAAACCAAGTTGTCCAAGACGTTCAATCAAATTGATCATCTTAAGTACATGGTCATTCACAGATGATCCCTCAGACATCCTACAACCGAATAGCTCCTTCGATATCTCATATCGAGCTGTCCTCCCTACCACATTATACAACTCTTGTAGATGCATGAGGATAGTGTGAGCATCCATATACTCATGTTGCTTCTGTAGCTCAATGTTCATAGAAGCTAGCATGATGCATTGAGCAATATTTGCATCATCTATCCACTTACGATACACAACATGTTCATCATTATGTGCATCACTAGCAGGTTCAGTAGGCTTAGGTGAGTCAATCACGTATTCCAGCTTCTCAATCCTGAGAACAATTCTCAAGTTTCGAAGCCAGTCAGCATAATTAGGACCAGTCAATTTGTGAGCATCTAGTATGCTCCTGAGTGATATTGCAGAAGACATAACATACAAAGTAAATCTGTAAATGATAAACACATAACAACACTTAGCAAATATTCGATTTCATTTCAAAACACTATATGAATCGGGTCTTTATTCATAAGTGGCTCCCACTAGTTTTATTAATTTATTCAACCCCCTACGTGAAAAATTAAGCATTCATAATGCTAGTGAGAATAGGGATCCTACATTCCATTACACGACCCCGGCAGTAGCACGAACCGCCATGTAATGTTCAATAGGCAGACAACTCTTGTCAATTACATCTCATGTTCTCCCTAATCAAACTTTAGCCTCTTGAATAATTGAGTCTCGGCTGTAGCACAACAAACTCAATATTCTAAGTCAAGTCTAACCCAACATTCCGTACAGTTGAATCAGTCCCCAAAGGCCCACGGCTGTAGCACGTACCGACCTTTTGATTCTTATTCAATGTACACATCTCTATGTAATAGACAAGTATTTCTTATTTCGAAATCAAAGCCCTCGGCTGTAGCACGAACCGACAATGATTCAAAAATAAGAACTATTTTCTATCATGTTGGAAGGCTATGACCGACACAAGCCCGTTCTATCATTGGCCAATTACTACATGATATTATTTAATTTTAGAGGGATTATATTACGTTACAATCATAATCATATTATAAAGAAATTCTTCCTTTTAAATTAAATATTTCAAATCAATAATCAATAATCAGATGATTCCCAGATCGGGTGGAGCATTGTCAAGAGGCGTCACTTAATAACCCTTTCTTACAGATAGAAATCTGTTGTTGACAGAATCATCCTTTCTCTCATATCGAAAATTCATATTCAATTACGTGTTTCATAAACACAAGAATCTCATGATTGTATTCATAATATTGTTATTAAGGTTATGAAACAATTTCACTATACTAGGATGTCTAACAAACGCCTTATGTTCATTTAAGTCCACCTAAATCTATCATCGCATGATAAACTAAGCATATATCACATATATAAACATGAATAAACATCAAGGTAGGCATGTTACATCATCTAGAACATTAGTCTAAGCATTATACATCTCTATGTATCACATGAAGCATTTAAAAGCAGTTAAAACAGTCAAAAACATCTTTAAAACACTTCATGGAATATAATCAGTTCAAAACTTTTATATAAACTAAAATTGATCACTCCCTTAGATTCGTCTCGGAAAAACGAATCCAACGGTATATTGCACGCCCAAAACGGAGTTATGAAACTCCCAGAAAATCAATTTTAATGTAAACAGTCGGGTTGTAACGCATTACAGGAACACGTTACAAGCCCTGTAACGCATTCCGGTGATGCGTTACAAGGGTGTAACGCATTCCGTGAATGCGCCACAGGTGTGTTACGCATTCCCGGAATGCTTGACACCCCTATATATATATTTTTTTTTTGTTTTTCTGCAGTCACCGCCGTACCTGACTCGAACTCCGTGCATGTCAGACCTGACAGCCGACACACAGACAAGAACAGTAGATGCAAAACAACAGATATACATATATATAAACGTACTTACAATTCATATATATATATTTGATTTATTTAATAACGAATTTAATTGCAACAACTTCAAAAATTCATAATAAAAAATCTATACATCATAAAATTATGAAAAAAATACCCAGACGATCTACAACACTTGTAGAACCCAGATCAACATTCAAAATTATTATGAGAAGCGATTTCTCATCAGACAAAATTAATCCATAATATAACTTGTAAAAATCATAATTAATTCATACAAGCACATAAAATTCTGAAATTTTTACCACAGATCTATATGCATACAACCTATGCTCTGATACCATTGTTGGATTTTAAATGCAGCGGGGTCATGGTAAAACACTTTTACACATACAACATCCAAATAAAAACATATAAATCGTGAATAAAAATTCGAGGGATCGAATCTAACCTTTTAAAATAATTCGGAGACAACGATCAGAGATCCTTAGCAGTTGCTCCTCAAGTGTGAAACACTTCACCGGTATCCACCAAGAAAACGATGTTAAGGAGGAGGAAGGAGGTGGAGAGAATTGGGTTTTCCAAACTTTTTGGGTTTTCGGGTTCGATGTGGGTTAGAATAAAAATAGGGTCTATAATAGTGTATTTATAGGCAAAATTTTTAGCTGAAATTTTCCCATAAATAATATTATTATCCCATTTATTATTCTCATTAATAATTAAAACACCTTTTAATTATTAATCCTTTTTCTAAACACTTTAGAAATAATTCTCTCTCTTGATTTAATTTCCAAAAATTAAATCCTTTAATTAATAATATTAAGAACTTTTCTTAATTAATTTATAATCAATTAAATCTCATTTAATCAATTATTAAATTTGCCAATTAATTATTTATTTCACAAATAAATAATTATTTAGCCATTATTAATTAATTCCTCCACCATTAAATCATTCTCTTTTTATGGTGTGACCCTATAAGTTCAATATTAAGCCGGTAGTAGAAATAAATAATAATAAAACTATTTTATCATTATTTATATAAATTCTCTAATTTATTAAATATGATTAATTAATTAATTATATTTATTCTACATCGTGAGGGATACTTCTCAGCATATCGCGACTATCCGGATAATATGAATTCACTGCTTAGAATACCAAGAACCTATTCAGTGAATAGTTACCGTACAATAAACTCCTTCTACCCTACAATGTCCCGATTAAATACAAGGATTCTCGTGTCAAGCCTATCTAATTCAATCACTTTGCTTACCATTTACTATGCGTAGTTCTATGCAAATTAGAAACTCCTTTCTAATTTCATTTACTCTGGCCAGAGATTCCTGAACTAGCATAAGTGGATCAGCCTTGAACATTCGCTTCCTTCACTGGAAGGGGTAGATCCTTTATTGATCATACACTATCTTTGTGTACAAATTCCTATACCCAGAAGAGCCTTAATAATTGTCCCTGGAGACTAAGAACTAAACCAAAGCATAGTTCAGTGTACACAAGATGACTATGATGACCTCAAGTCTAAGGATACTTGTACAACTATCACTATGTGAACAACTGCTGACATGTGAGTGAACTCCATCAGTTGTTCAGCTGTGCGAGTCATGTTCAGTGAACTTATTCCATAATAAGTACCTACATACTAGCTATAGTGTCACCACACAAATGTCTATGAGAACAGACATCCTTCATAATGAAGAAAACATAGTATGTACCGATCTCTGCGGATTATTAATTACAAGTTAGTAATCCTACGACCAGGAACTATTTAAGTTTAGAGTTATCATCTTTTTAGGTCTCACTATTATGATCTCATCATAATCCATAAAAAGCTTTACTCTAAACTATGGTATATCTTATTTAAACACTTAAATAGATAGAGCCCGTAATAAAAACAAAACAAGTCTATTATTAAAATCAATGAAATCAAAACAGATTATATAAAAAGTTATTCCTAAATCCTAATACATGATTGGACTTAGGACATATTCCTTTCAATATTTTTCTAAAAATAACTCCTTAAACCTAGTCCAAGTAACTGGTTGAACTTCTTCCAAAGCATTGACTGAATCTCACCAATAAATCACTTTCCCTTTTAAGAAATATGTGGCATATATGGTCTTATGTTCTTCCCCTAGTCGAACCAATTCGAAAGATATCTCCATTTCTCTTATCCAAGTGTTGGCTATAACCGGATCAGTGGTGTCATGAAATAAAGGTGGGTTCACACTCTTAAAGGTTTTGAAAGTCACAATTTATTGAGATGGCTCTGGTGGATCTGGTTGATGTTGGTGTTGATCATGATTCTCTTGGTTTTGAAATTATTGTTGTTGGAATTTTTGTTGAAGAATTTGTTGTTGCTGGGAAATTGCACTAGTTTGTTGTTGCATAGTTTCCAATATTCGAAGGATATTGGGGTCGGTTGCAAAAGCAGTACTGGTTTGCTTTGTCTTTTATGGAGGCATATTTCTGATAAGAAAATTGGTAACAAGCAGATGATTATGGCAGATATTTCAAAGCTAGGTTATCACAAGGTTAATTTGATCACATGATTTTATATTTTAACAAAGTTACACATGATTATAAATAGGAAAACAGAAAGAAGATAGGTAAAATTGGGACAACGAAAGTGCATAAGTAAGCTTGGAACAATTGCGATAATCACAAGCATGATTCTGAAATAACAGGTTTAACAAAATAGTTAGGAGTATGGCAATCATTTCAAAGCCAAGGTGTTATAAAATTAAGGGGGTCACATGTATTCAGATTCCAGTATTAGCAATAAAGGTGATATATAATTCTGGAAATGAAAGCGCAACTGAAATAAAATGATAATGAAACAAAACGATAATGCATTAATCATTAAAACAAGGTTTATCTTACAACACAACCAAAATAAGGTTCGAATTTTAAAGGTCAACGACACCATTGTTCTGAAAGGAAATACGAAAACTACATAGTTCGAGAAATACAATCAACATAAAGGATAGCCAACTGGAAAGTGAATAGGAAGTCTGGCTCCTAATTCGGCTTATCCGTCATCTACCTAGGTCTCCTTGTTATCATCATGAGCTATCAGGATCTCTTCCCACTGTTCTCCCTGAAGTACCTTCACAATGCCCTGAAGTTCATCTGCTACCATCTGGATGGTGTACTGGCTGCTGCGGTCATAGTGTGCTGGCATCTCCTCGAGCTTAGTGTTAATGAACTGCGTCAAAGACTCGAGTCTCGCAATCAACTGTGCCTTAGGGTCCTCCTTAAGCCGAGTATCATCCTGAAAAGCTACATCCAGTCGCTCCATAACTCGGTCGTACTTTCCTTGGAGCCTATCAAACTGGAGCCTCAAGTCAGCGTACACGTAGAATGCTATAGTGACAGATGGCGACGTGGACGAAGAAGAATGCATCATTTGCAAAGAAACAATATATACGAAGGTAAATATTAGCGACTTACTCGGATGATATCTATTTACATTCTTGTATTTCCTATATATATACCCTATATCCTATATGGACTATTTAGGGACTCTAAACCTTAGCTCGGATACCAACACCTGTCACAACACCAAAATAAACTAACTGAATACAACTAACAAATATAAAATTATTACAAACGGCTGTTAACAATAAAATCCAAGATCGCAAAGGATCAGTGTTTGAACAGTCCAACACTACAACTATTACAAATCTGATATAAAGCTACCAGTCCTCACACAAACGCCAACTATACTACATGAGCTCTCACATAAGCCTCAGCATCTCTACCGGTAGACTTACAGGCAGTCTTCTTGAATTTAACCATACTTGCTAGCTGAAATAACATGAATGAAAAGCAAGAAGTGAGCCAATCGCTCAGCAAGGTATATCATAAGACATAAATTAATGTCATAGCAATATATAACTGGATATTGATGTGTATGGCATCATTATTCAAGTCAAAACATTTGTAACCAAATCATTGCTTCTAACATTATTCAAGTTAAAATCATTTTATGACGCTACAGATTACAGCCGGTGATCAGCCGCGAAGCAATCCCGAACCTCGCTGGGTTCTAAAAAATTTGATTGGAATCCCTAGGCATCTATTAAGCCTAATATAATAAGTGTGAAAGGGACTTGTGACTTAGTCCAATTCACCAATCTCAAGAAAACATTCTTTTATTTAAAGAGCAGCTATCTTTTATAAAACCGATGTCAGGGAGAAATTTACAAGGATCTAAACAAAAGAGTTTAAATTATCAATCAAGGATTTGAGTTATGAAACTCTTATCAGAATGAATTTAACTTCTCACTAGCAGGGTTTTCAAAGATGGACATCGATGGTTTGACAACCAGGGAAGAAAGTATTGAAAAGGAATCATAACATTAATCAACAAGATAGAGATCTCAAAATTTGAGGGTTATATATGGCATATATCTAGTGACAAAGTTTGGGTACGATTATAAGGATATATGTAAATAGTTGGTAACTTGGAGGTGTGAGAGTAAAAAGGGATAATGGTTAATCAAGAGAGATTACACAATCAAGGCAAATGAAGTATTTTAGTTTATAAGGGTATCTCGAAATGGCCAAGACATTCGGTTTAAGTCAAAGGTAGGTAATAGGTCGAATTGAAACAAATTAGTGATAAGGGTGTGATTTTTATAAGAGCGTAAATAGACTTAAAGCAAGTCCAATAATTGTAAGCATGACAGAGCATTTGCAATATCTCAATCTAAAATCAGATTATTTGTAACGATATATCATGGTGACAAAAATATTAATGATCATTATACGAGCATGCTATCATAATTCAAAAAAGTCGTTTGGAACACTTTCAATGCATCTTAAAAGTTCAGAATAATTCACAACATATCTCGAGAGGGTTTAAGGACACTTGCCTTAAGAAGGCTGGATTAACTCTCGTCTTGATCGTGGAAGCAACCGGGAAAACTACTCAACTTTGACGGCAAGCTTACTATCTTCTCCTGAGCCTACACAAAATATTAGACCTCATCAAGATACATTCTCACAAAATATCCATCCTAGTTATAGAAAATTTGAATCATAGTGGAACTTAGGCCTACTTACACGTCCGACTCTTAATATTCATATAATAGTGTTATGTCCTAAGTAGTCATTTAGGAGCACATAACACATTTAGTCACATAATATATTATTTAAAATATAGTGTAGTAATAAGTATTGAATAATCTCACTCCACTAATACAATGACTCGAAGTGCTCAACTAGTCTAGTGCAACCCAACTATCTCTCCAAACTCGAAGTGCTCAACTAGTCTAGTGCAACCCAACTATCTCTCCAAATTTGAAGTGCCCTATCAAGCCAATCCTCATTTCACTTGACCACAACCCTGGCCTAACCTCCTACTAACCTCTAACTACCATAAGAAATTAATGGTCAACACAGGCCTTACCTCTAAAGACTCAAAAACTAAGTGCAAAGTCAAAGTGTTCCTAAGTTCAACGCCTAGGTGACATAGAATGGTTTCTAGTATCATTGAACCCTCTAACACTCAAATTTTACTACTCAAATTACTACACTGGAACCTCAGAACCTAAACCTAACTTCCGCACTTCGAATGACACCAAGGCCTACCCTGGGCCTCCCCTGATCCAACGACACTCAAACTGCCTTTTTTTTCTCTCACTTTATACCCTTGGTTTTAACTCTAAGCTCCTAAACTATGGCTTGTAAACATCCCACATACTCCCTAGTATCAGTTCTAACTGAGGCCTAATGAGGGAATACCCATAACACCAACTTATGACCTCTAAACTTCACCAAACCAAAAATGTCCCCTGTTTCGGAAGATTTAGTGTTTTCGTGTGTGCACCTCACTAAATGGTAGGTTTTCTTTAATATATGGCTTTTGGACTCAAGTATAAACCAATTCACAACTCTCTGCAGCTCGGGCCTACCAAGGCCTAATAAAATTCCCATTCAAAACTCACCTACAACTAGTGTGCAAATCTGGAAAATCCAAGTGTCCTACTCTAATCCTTCCACATTAACTCCCACTTTAAAACCAAGAGATCAACCTTAACCCAAGAAACCCTACTGAATTAATATTCTCAACTAATGCCTCAACAAGTGGGGAGACCATAAATACCCTAATGCACCTCCCTGCAAACAATTTACTACAAGCAATTTAATTTAACAATTTATCACGATTTCGGCTAAACATGAAAGATCATTTCTTATAAATTCGACTTTAAACACTTACCCAACACTAGTAATCATGCACAATATCTTACATTAACTAGTTTTAGCAAAATAACATGGCAAAAACTCTTATTATGCACAAAAAAATTTGAATTTCAAGAGTTTAATCATGCATGCATGTTTTTGAATATAATAGCAAAAGTACCATGGTTTTCCATCAAAATCTCATCTTAAAACCAACATGCAAGACTAGGAATGGCAATAAAATGAATGATCATTAACATGCAAAGAGTTTTATCAAGTTTATTTTATAAAAATACATAATACTAGCACATAAGTAATGTATCTCATGGAGAAGCCTTGGATTCACAAGAATCAAGGTTTTTCTCTTTGAGTTTAAACAAAAACACAACATGCAACCATAAATGATCAACTTTTAAGCATAAGAATCTTTGGGAAGTGAGTAACCTAATCATGGGAAATGAAATTACACTAAAGGAAGGTGAGAGATTGATGAAAAATGGAAAGGAATGAGGGATGAGGTGTTTGACCGAGAGGGTGAGAGAGGAGGAAGGAGAAGAGAGAAAAATGGAGTGGAGTGGAGTAGTGTGGTGGGGTGGAGTGTAGAATTGGTAGTTGATCATCCCTTTTTGGATTTTATATTCACATGCAAAAGTGAGTGGACAAAGCTTTTACCAATTTACCCCTCTCCCACTAATACGCCAAATTTGCATGCAAGGTTAACTAGGTAGTTTGGCTAGTGGAGAATAGTTAATGGAGTTTGAAATTCCAATGGCACCCTTGTCTTTGTATTTGGAGTAAAATGCATGCATGGGTATCTAGGTAATTTTCTAATTAATAATCAAATTAATTACAGAGAATAAATTTTATAAATAAAAACATAATTTCAAAAATTACATGAGTGGTGTCATAAAATAGCTTAGAATTTTTAGAAATTTATAAGATCACTTTTGAAATTTATTGAAGAAAATATTTGTAAAACAATTTTTCTGAAAATAAGGAATACACTCTATAAATCACATTTAAGAGCAAATAATATATTTCTTGCTTTCAAAATTCTTAATTAATTTAACACAATTATTATGCATTAATCCAATAACACAAACACATATCCACCAAATTTTTATAAATGACTAAATTATAATTATAGAATATTCAATTAACTATTACATGAAATACAGGTTGTAACACGTACTCAATGAATCTTGTTCCTTGATTCTTCTTTGAAGTGGAATCAAAGTCCTTTCCAGTTTGCAGATATTTGTCCTTGGCATCGTACTCTTGTTCCATTTTTTGCTTCTTGTTTCCCATGGGCTCACTACTTATAATTGTATTTTTCATGCTTTCCTCCAGCTTGATATACTTTCCAGGTCTCTCTTGGAGTTGTAGCATGCTTTGAGGTGCACACTTGGCCAATGACATCTTAAAGAGCTCATTCTTAGTTCCTTGTTACAGGACTATCATAGCTACTGCATTACCTATATCCGGGACCTTCAAAACCATTTACCCCTAACTTCATTGAATTCATCAAAGATCTCAGTCAAACTTTTATTAATAAATTCATTAGTGGGTGAGTGCAAGAGAAGAATTCAGGTTTTCTTATAAATCACGAACAATGGATAAAAGAATCCTTGAGAGAATATCTAAACTGATTCGCGATAAATGCTTGTACTACCTTGGGGCCATTCCAGATAGAGTTTGGGGAAGGCCTGATACTTAATAACATCGTTCACGGGCTACATCAATAGGGTATTGGAGAACATCCTGACATGATTTGCAGGGTCGCCTATACCATCATATACCTTGATGGTTGACAACTTGAACTTCTTTGAGATGGGGCGCTCATGATATCCTTAGTTAATAGGGGGTTTGGATCATCGGGATCTCCTATGGAGATCAAGTCAATTGGATCGGCCCTTGGGGTTGTGAGCCTCTGTCTTAGTGTTAGACCTTCCAGGTCTATGAAAATAGGAAAATCCCTTGTTCTCGCTGTCTGTTGGGGTCTTCGTATTTGGTGCATCTCCATGTCAAGCTTCAACCTTTGAATTTTGGACTTCATGAGCCTTGATCCTCTCTTGTATATGTCGGGGAATCGTCCCTTGGGTGCTACGGGGCTATTGATAGCTCCTTGTTTAAGCCTCTTTGCTAGAACGCCTCCTCCTTAGGAAAGTCTCCTCCTCCGATGAACCGTAATTTCTTTCAGAGTAAGGTGTAGAGAAGTCTTGATCTTCAGGTATAGGGTCCATGTCATGAATATATTGAGGTTTCCACCCTTGCCATTCTCTTTGGTGTGTGAACCCACTTCCTCCAACCTCAGGGTACACTAGCATCCATATGGAGTATCGGTGGTTGTCGGGATCATAATAGTAGAAAACTCATTCCCAGCGGGTCGAGAATTCAGCGGTGGTTGCAGCGGTTGGAATTGGGGATTCATTCCTATGAAGGGATCTATAATTGGGGGATCTGTCCTTATTAGTTGTTCGTCTGTACAATATGGATTTCTCTCCTTCCACATGTGAAGGTTTAAGGCCTCAAATATAGAAATATTTACCTCCTTATATTGGAGAACTCAAATCCCACTCACGGGATCCCGTCCCTCAAATTTTTGTTCTTATAGAGTTCGACCCTTGAATAGAGGTATATGTGGGCTAATTTCCAACAATAGTGATTGAAGAACTGACAACTTGAGTCATGGATAGTGGATTTTAATCTTTTCGTGGTCCCAAATCTTATTGAAGTTTCCTGATGTGTGCTTCATGTGCACAAATTCTCTCCTTTATGGTTTGGGCATCCCTTCACATCTTCGGGGTAAAAATGCCTTTTGACAACGGGGTTCTTTACTCGACCATATCCTTCTATTGATGGCCTCCTTCATGACGTGATCTCTTCAGTAGGTGAACATCACTAGTTTGGATATATAGGCCTCCAATAAAACAGGTTAGTGGTGGCTGGAATAACAGTCATAGCCATCTAAAATCCAGGTGCGCGGGTGCTTATGAGAGCATGCACCATATATAATAGATATTTCTCTCCTTGAGTCACATTAAGTGGGGAATTTACCCCTTGAGTTGATGGTTGGGCCATACGGATCTCCGTTCCTTAAAGTTCCTTCCCTTGAGTGTTGAGGGTGGAATATATTGGATTTTGAGTGTTCTGTATTTTTTTCATGGTTGTTGTCTTGTTCCCATAGACGGCGCCAAATGCTATGGATAAAAAACTGTTATATTTTTTACACATATTTAATTGTAGGGTTTTTTAGCTCAAGGCCTTTAATAGCTGCGTATGTGTTTCGTGACATAAAACTGCTCTCATATGATGCCTACGTATCTCTGTGTATTTAGAGAACTAAGCCAAAACATAGTTCTGAATGATGGGGTAAGACCCTTTATATAGATGCTGGATGTTCATGAATTGGACTAGGGTTAGGAGAGTTCATGAGTCTCCATTTTAGAATGGACTTTATAAAGAATTAAATTCATTACTGGACACATTTAATGAGCTGTTATTTTAACATATTTATTAATTATGAAATTAATAAATAGTTGTGGCTTCGGGCCTCATTAATTAGGCTTTGTTATTGGACCATATTAGGTCTAATTAATTCAACATTTATTATGTCTCTAGGCTAATTTCAAGCCCATATCAACTTCGATGTTCTGGTGTTTTAAAATGATTTTTCCAGAGTTATTTCTATTATTAGAGATTTATTTATAAAATCCATAGAAAGTACAGTATACGCCAAAAACTATTCTGAAATTATGGGAGGAGAGCTAATCTTATAATCTTTATTTTAAAAATAAGATTCGTGTCATTTTTATATTTTATAAAAATATTTTAAGTTATTGTCTTGTGTTTATAGAATTTTGCATAAAAGGAAAATTAAATTTTTTGTTTTTAAATTGTGAAAAGACGATGGTGCCCCTGCACTATATATATACACTCCCCCATCTCTTTTTCCTATGACCTCTCTGTTCTCTCTCGAACTCTCTCTCGAACTTCACTCTCTCTCTTGCTCTCAGTATCTCTATCCTCCCGTTTTCTTTGATTTTCTTGGCAAAACTCAAGTCCAAGTTAGGATTTGAGCTTCCCTTTCCTTGTATGTATATATACGGTTGCATGTATATGTGTGAGATTATGTGTTTGGTTCGGATGATAAAAATTTTTTGATCTCTTATTTTGATTCAGGTTTTTCGTTCAAATATTCAGAAACTATATGACTAATGCTTTCATGTTGAATTGGTGTTGAATTTTTGAAGATAATTGGTGAGGTTTCGAGTTGGGGGCCGAGTTTGGCAACCCCGAACCCTTTCCACCATAGGCGATGAACTCCGGTGAGCCGGTGGTGAACAACCTCTAAAAATCTTATTCCATTGTCGCATGTTGATTTTTAAGAAACTCAAATGAAATTTTCGGTTTTAAGAAAATTTCGGGTCCGAATTATTTGTTAAATTCGGTTGACATGATTTTAGTTCATAAATTTTGGTTCGAACATGCTTAAGTGGAGATTTTAGATTTTGGATTTATAATTCTTATTTTGATTTGAAATTTTGAATATTTCATTTTGAACTACTTGATTAAATTTTAATATTTGTGATTATAAGAAATAAGATTGGGCTTAATTTATTTTTAAATGATATGTGTTAAGGTGGAATTTGCATGTATAAAATGCGAATCCTTGAAATCGAGTTACATATTATAGTTTTGATTCGGCATGTTAAGCCGTTAGGTTGTTAATCGTATAAGGTGAATTGCATGCTATGTTTTATAAGTATAAGTAAATAAAAGTTGTGGTTGATTGTTGGTTTTCAAATAAAAGGGATTGCGTATTTATGAATACGCCATGCCCAATTTTCAGGAGAAATCATAGTTATGTATAATGTATATAATCGATAAAGTTTAAATGAGATTTGGATGAAAATGTATCATGTTTGACTAACTGATTACGTGATCGCTGGCTATATATAAAGAGAATTATAACGCCCTCCAAATCCGGGGTCTAGATGTGGGGGTTACTTGTTAATCTCTAACCTAATACAAACCTGTATGACAATTATGCAAATATATTTATAACACCTTTTAATCTATCCAGGATCTTTTAAGGTTGATGTATGAAAACAAGAACAACTCACTATCTTTATTACAAACCCAACTATAACATCTCATAGAACTCCCTTTATTAAAAACCATTATCTAAACAAGTTTTAACTAAATTCATTTTATTCCAAACACACACCACATCTATCTACACTACACCTTCTCAGGTGGATCAAAGCTCTCCTCTTTTATCGGGATCAGCACCTTTGGTGCTAGAGGGTCCCGTTGCTTGACACGCTTCTTTACCACGTGAGTCCGAATATATTTCATTCTCTTTCGTGACTGAAAAAGACAAAGTGAATAATAACAAAAGGGGTGAGCCATAATTTGCTCAGCAAGTCCACAATATATATATACAGTATTATAAGAAAGCTAAATGAAACGGTAATCTAATTATATTTGTAACTATGTATTTCTGTAAAGGAAAATGAAGGCCACTATCGGTGATTATCAATAAACTAGATTGGACACAAGTTCGCACCCATATCCTGCTGATCAATTAGGATACAGTGTAGATCTATACCTCTATGTATAGATCCATTTGGGTACCTAGGCTCTACGGCCCAGTTCGCGGCCCATGTGATCAAGTTTATACCTGATCCTCACCATAACCATCCAGTCCACAGATGAGCATCCGGAATAATATGTTACGATCGGCATTTTGTGTAATTTTATCTGTGAACTTTGTATAATATTTGAATTGATTATAAATATACCTATTTGATTATACACTTGTATGAATGGAGTTGCTGCATTATAAATTGCTTTACTTAGAATATAAATTTTTCAAAGCAAAAGTTTAATTAATTGCTCCTATTTTGATTTATAAAGATTATTCTTTACCATGGAAAATTATCTTTTAAAAAATTATTTCATTCATAAATTTCAAAAGTGATCTCATAAAATTTCTAAAAATCCAAGTTATTTTATGGTACAATTTTTATAATTTTTGAACTTTTACTTTATTTTATAAAAATAGATCTTTGAAAATTAGTTATTTAGTAATTAGCAAATTACATGAATATCCTTGCATGCAAATACCCTCCCATTCAACTAAAGGGCTAAAAAGACAATTCCAACCCCACTCACTCTCATTCTACTAGCCAATTTACCTCTTTCTCCTTGCATGCAAATTTACCCAACTTTAGCTAGAAGGTTACTCTTGTCATTTACTAAATCCACTCACATTTAGTCAAATAAAAAGCATAAAAACAAACACATGTACCATGAGCACTTCATTTTTTTCACTCCACCATTCCACCCACTCTTTTCTCCTCCCCCTCCCTCTCGGCTCAACCCCCCCTCTCGGCCCTTCCCATAGCCGAAGCCCCCCATCCCCTTCTTTCTTCAATTTTCACTCAAACATCCATCTTATATTCAAGTAATCGTACTCCCTACATGTTGTTCATATATATTCCAAAAAGTTTAGAGTGAAAATTTGAGTTTTAATCTTGCATGTCATAGTTTAACTAGAACTCAAGATACAATCTTGATTCTCATGGATTTAAGGTTGCATTGTTGAGGGAACTACAAGGAATGGTGAAATGTCAAGTCATGAGAGTGTAGCTCTTTTTTTAATTGCCATTTCCCTTCTATTTCATTCGGCCATGACCATAAGGGAGCCGAATGAATGGTTCTTAGTTGTGTTTTGTTGCCTTGTTCAACTCTTGTATGTTTTTGTGATAATAGTATAAATTTTGTAGTGAAAACTTGATGAAACCCTTTGCATGCTAAGTGATCATTTAGTATTAGTCTATGTTAGGCTTGCATGTTGATTTTATGATAAAAATTATTGTGGAAATCATATGATTTTGGCTTGTAAAATTCGAAGGCATGAATGCATGAAATCAACTCATGATTTTCGAAAGTTCTTGATCATATGGATTGATAATTGATAATAGACTTTAATTTCAGTAGAGTTAAGATATTTATCTTGATTTGTACTCCTTGGTATGTGATGTTAATTCAAATATATATGAAGAGGATATAAATTGTCATTTTCGAAAACTTGATGACTTGTATTTAGTGTAGTATATTAACTTTTGTTTTGCTATGTTGCACCTTAGGTAAGGATGATCTCCACCAAGCCAATGTTGAGTGTAGGAGAGTTAGTTCAGTAGATCTCCTTGGTTGAGGTTTGGATTGGGTTTTTGGTTAATGTTTGGTTGAGTGAGATTCTGCAGAAAATCAATTTAGTACCATGAGGTTTAGAGTGAGATTTGACCTTGTCATTGTTGTGCACTTTGAGGCCCAAGTCACCAGAAACTAGAACTAGGAGTACACATTAGGTTTTAGGTGTTTGTTAGAAGGTTGTAAGACGTTTGGTTAGATGCACAAGTGGAAACACAAAATCTGTCCAGCAGGGGACAATTTTGTTGCAACTTAGAAATAGGAAGTGTTGACCATGTCATAGGTAGGCCCTCATTAGGCCCTGTTGGGACTTAGTTAGAGGGAGTGTCAGAAGAGTTTTTCCAGCCATAGTTCATAGGTTATGAGTTAGAATCATGTGTCATAAGTTAGTTCAAATCAGGACCCTTTTATGCCCAGAAAAATAGGGGAAGCGTAGACTTTAAGCTTAGGTTTAGGGAGGCCCAAGCTAGGCCCTTGAGCCACACCAAGTTTGGGAGTTGGCTTATGATCAGGAGAGTCTAGTGTAGAAGTTTTGGAGGTAAACTTGAAGTGTAAGAGTGTCCAATGCACCTAAGAAACCATAGATGTCATTCTAAAATTTACTATAATGACCAGATTCACTTACCACATAGTTTTAGAGCACTTAGGTGTGAATGTTTGGTTGACCACCGTAGTTGCAAGATATCATAAAGGCATTAGAGTTAAAGGCCCAAGTCAGGGTCAAGAGGAATTGGATGGTTTAGTAAAGGCACTTCGAATTAAGAGGTCAAAATTTGGAGTTTTTGTCTAGTAAGAGACCAAGTTACTTAAGTAAGTGGAGTGAGATCATCCAAGCCTAGTGATGCAATATAGTGTGTGTGATATTATTTGGTACTTAAATATGGTATGTGAGCATATGTGGCTATGTGTACTATTATGATTATAAGGTAATGTATATTCTGTGTTAAGTCATACACACACTGTAGAGGGGGTGAATACAGTGTATAGTACACTCAAATCGAACTTTAAGAACTTAAGTAACAGAAAATAAACTTTATTGAAACAATAAACTCTGTTACAGTACGGAATTATTACCTCTCAGTGATGAACAAATATCACGAGAGCTGCAAGGGTTACAATGAATAATCTTTTCTAATAATGATAACACTTTTAGTGTAAACCCTATGTCTGTGTTTATATACTACACAGTTACAAGATAATCGTTAATTGATATGGAATATAATTCTGCTTCCTAAAATATATCAATCAGATATCTTTTCTTCTAAGTATTCCATTCTTCACGGAATTCCTTCTTCATGCATATATCTTCTTATGTTTATCTCGATCTTCTTTCCTTTAATCAGCTACTGTCCTTATCTGATTGTCCTTCAGCACTTAAGTTCTGATATCTATCTTCTGATGATTATCTCCTGATAATATAAGTACTGATATCCTTAAGTCCTGACTTCCAGTATAAGTACTGATCAACAGTTAAGTACTGATTTATCCTGTTCACGTAAGATTCTAAACATAAAACATATTAGCCATGACATTATCAAATATATCTAACAATCTCCACCAACTTTTAAATTAACAAAATATACAAGTTTAACAGATATTTGATGATGTCAAAAACATTAAGTACAAATGCATGAGAAATAGACTAGATAACTACAACTTACAGTCCTTAAAGTTTTTACCAATTTCAACTTCTGATAACAACTTCAATCTGTATAAATATCAGAATTTAAGCAGTTGTAGATCTTCGACTTGGCTTCTTCATTTTCTGATCTCTCTGATGTTAGGAGTTGTTCTGAGATAGTTCTTCAACAAACATTTCTCATCATATCTTAGTTCATCAATCATTCTTCTTTTAACATCTTTAAGCTCTGCAGTATCTTCACCAGTTTGAAAGATTGCAGCTCTGAGATCATTAATCTTTGTTTTTCTCAACTCCTGATCTAGTTTTATGACATAAGTTTTGTCAGACTCAAGATTCAATTCAAGTCCCTTAATACCAAGATACGTTCTGATCTGTGCAGTATTAGGCTTCATATCAACAATATCACCATTGTGATCTCTGTACTTTGGAACATATATGCTGTCAGACTTAACAGAATAAAGCCTTTTCTGTCTCTGAATCTGTTCTTTAAGTAGTTTGCAGCAGTCTCTGTTATTCTATCATCCACTTGAAGTAAGAAAAGTACATGCTCCAATTCTTCAAAATACTTCAAAGGAATGGCATTTTATCTTATATGATAAACCCTACCATCTGTCATGAAATACAACATGATGTATTCTTTCAAGTAGGTATGGTAAACCATCTGTACAGATTCCAGTTGATTCAATCTCTCAGGAGTTGCTCCAATACCTGGTTCACTCAAGGAAGTTGGATCATTGGTAGTGTTGTGTACTCTTCTTTCATCAGCAATTCCCAATCCAGTTTTATCTCTAGCTTCCTTTCCAGTAACTACTCTTGCTTCAAAACCACTTGCAGTAGTCTTCAAAGATTGAGTCTGTTTTGCTTTAGTGAATCCTGGTAGGAGTGTCTTTGATCTATTTTCTGATATCAAGTTACCTTGAGCTCTGTCAGAGGTTACTTGCTTCTTCTGAATATCAGAACTTACAATTTCTTGACTCTGAACAACTTGAGCCATGTCAGAGGTTGTTTTAAGAACTTTTCTTGAAGTCAGAGCAAGATCATCTTTTTCATCAGCAATTTCTTCTTCCTCAGGAGGTACATAACCCTTAATAGGTTCACCAACCTTTTCTTTACCCTTGGATCTTGGATCTATCTGTGGTTGTGATCTAGCCAATGTTGCTTCAGTATGTATCCTTTCTTTGATCACAATGCCTTTAAGTTTTGGAAGTGACTTTTTACCAGAAGCTTCAGATTTAGATGTGACTTTCTCTGATTTAAGTCTGGCTTCTTCTTCCTTTAAACTTTCCAAGTCCATTCCTGGATTTTCTTGAAGAAATAACTGTCTTGACATTTCCTCATCAAGATCTAGAAGTTCATCAGAACTTATCCTTTTACCAACAGCAGAACTTATTCTTTTCCCAGTATCACAACTTGTTCTGTGACTAGCTTGTCTTGATGTAAACCTTCTACCTTGACTATGACCGCTACCCATTCCAGAGTTTCCTTGGTCATCTTTTCCATCATCCTTTCCTTGCAGTGTCTTGTTGGTTTTGCATTTGGACTTAATTACCTTCTCCCCCTTTTTTGGCATCAGCAGGTAGTAAAAGAGAGATAAGTAGTTCCACTGAGGTCTGGATTTCAGTAAGTTGCGATTGCTGAGAAGCTTGATTTGTCAGAATTTGATCAATCTGAGCTTGTTGTTTCTCTTGAGTTTTCTCAATATAAGCAATCCTGTCAATGGTAGGTTGAAAGAACTTTTTCTTATCAATTTTCCAAACTTGTTCCTGTTTGATAAAGTTCTCCTGAATCTTGTGTAGCTCTGCATGAGTAGTTGAATGAAGACCTTGTAGATGTTTAGTACTCAATACAGTGACTCTAAGCTGGGTTTTAAAATCATCAGAATTTAACATTTCATCAGCTTTAGTCAAGTGCTCAGTAAGATGTAAAGCATTTGGAACACATGAAACTGAGTTCCATTCCTTAGTCCACTCCTGACCTGCAGGAGTTTCACTCCAAGGCACTGGTGCATCCCTGATAACAAACTCCTTTACCAGTTCAGACTTAGGAAGAGTCGGTTGTGGAGTATGTCCTGAAGGACCTGCTTCATCAGCATCGACAGTTGGAGCAGCTTCACCAGTATCTCCAACATTTGCAGCATCAGAACTTAAAAAATCAGTATCTTCTGATAAGACAACAGTGTGAGTAGCAATGGAGGCTTCAACATCCTCTAATTGCTGATCTGATACTAAGTTCTGATCAACAGCCATATCCTGATGCTCACCTAAAATCTGATCATCAGCATCTTGATGCAGAGAAGGTGTTGTTGATAACTCTGGAGTTTGAACAGCATCAGTAACAGGTGTTGTGGAAGGATTATTTGCTGTTGGAGCTTCTATGAAAAGTATTTCAGGCACAACCAGGTTCTGAATATCAATTTCAGCACTTGTGCCTGGATCAACAAGAGACACAGATGGTGAGTTAGCCTTGTCAGATACAACTTCCTGAGATGGAGTTGATGGAGAAGAAGTGACTAGAGCAAATTCCTTGTCTTGTGAGATCAGAGATTCCTGATCCCCTTCCTTAGCTGCTTCCTCCTCATCATCTAAAACTGGCCTTTGTGCCCTCTATTTCTTGTACTTCCTTGTTGATTTGGATTCCTTGGGAGTTTCAGGAACTATCATTCGTCTAAGCCTCTTGAGAAGCCTAGAACCCCCAATTTCAGAATCCGTCTGAGAAGTTGCTTTCTCAGCTTCATTTACCACAGGTTCTGAAGAAGGAATCTGTTCCTCAGAATCTGATTCATCTCTCAAAGTAATTCTCCTCCTCTTTTGAGGTGTTTGAGGAACAGTCTTTGTTCTCTTTGGCTTAGAGGATGTAGGCTTCACAGTAGGTGCTGAAGAAGAAGGTTGAGCAGTCTGTGAAGTGGAGAGATAGGATTTGAGATAAGTTCTAAGGGTAGGTTGAGTAGAATGAGTGGTAGGTGCTGAGGATGATGGTTTTTGGGTGTTTGTGGTTGGTTGGAAATCAAAGTAAACAGATCTATAAGTATCAGGATCAGCATTTACTAGGATCTGTTTTACAGACTGAGGAATCTGTAATGGTCTAACCATATTTTTCTTTGTATCAGCATTTACTAAATCATTAAAGTATCGTTTTGCAACTCTAAAAGGTGGGGTTGAGGAACTGACTAATTGAGGTTCATCAGTACAAAAAGTATATAGAAGTTGACAGAATCTAGCAAAATAGACAATATTTCTATTCTCTGTCATCCTATCCCCAATAAAACCAATTATTCCAGTTGCAAAATCAAAATGAGTTTGATGAATAATGGCATACCCTATGTGCTGACTCAGAATTGGGATAGCATCAAAATTCGAACATTTGTTCCCAAAAGCTTTGGTGATGCAGTCAAAGAAGAAACTCCATTCTCTTCTGATATTAGCCCTTTTTAACTGCCCAAGCTTTGCCAAACTCTTTTCATATCCCAAATCAGCCATTAACTCCTGAAGTGCTGATTCCTCTGGAGTTGAAAAAGTACAATTTTCTGGGAGATGTAGAGCTTTGCGTATTGTACCAGGAGTAACTACATAAGATGAATCACCCACTTCAAAAACAATACTGGGAGTGCCATGTTTACCACCATCATCAAAGTGCCCAGTCCGCCAAAACGTCAGAACTTGTTGACTCGAAAAGACTTCAGGCTGTGTTAATGCGTACCCAATCTCACTGTGTGCAAGAAGATCTTGCACAAAATGTAATTCAGATGGAGCTTCAGCATGATCAAGAATTGCAGCATAGTTGTTTGGAACAAACTTAGCTCCATCAATGATTAAATCCTTTGGTGCCATGTGAAAAAAAATAAGATTCAAGTATGCCTGTTAGGTGTTTGAGATAATATCTGTATGAAAAACCAACGTGAGAAAGAAGAGAAGGAGAGTAAAAGTAAGGAGAGAGATAAAGTATAAAGAAAATAAAAGATTAAAGAAATCTTCTCTCTGTTGTACTTATACTCTGAACAAAAAATGTTACCATTGGACACCTGTCAGACATGCAGTAATAACGGTCAGTTACTGGGCTCGAGAAAACAGGAATCATTACTTACCCAGTTGCCTAGTTTCAAGGAAAAACCATTCCATTAATCAAGAGAAACAGTTTTAATTCAAAATTTAAACCATTAGTACTGATTGAATTATTTTTCACTGCATCATTGATATTCTGAAAATACATCACATGAAAATGACCAAGATAATTTAGATGAGTAAGTGCTGAAAATGAATCAGAACTTAATATAAAACAAAATATATATGGTCATCAGAACATCAATCAGGATTTATCAACACAAGATGAAATAACTCAGAGACAAAATCTTGAAGTAAAAACAACTTTCATTAATATATCAAGACAATACATTTATGAAATGGAAATTACATCAATACTTATACAAGATTTTCCCTAAGCTTCTAATCCTAACATCAACAGCTTTAGTCCTAGCTAAGAAGCCTGACAAAGCTGAGGATGAAGAAGAACATGAAGAAGACAAGATTAAGTCATCTTCCTCTTCCTATCTTCGACGAACAAGATGGCGAGTCGTATGATTCGCTCTTGCTGATGGATAGCTTCCCGCCTTTCCTCCTCCAATCGCTCCAGATGGCGATGGTAATCCATATAGAAGAATAGAAGGTGAGTCAGCACCTCCTGTGGGACAGAATCCCAGATCTCTTCAGGAATGGCTGTTACATGCCACTCCTGCTGCCACTCGGCACAACTTAGCTCCATATTGAAGGTTTGGTAGTTCAAAAACATGTTGTATCGGACCATTGTGTTTTTGACAGAAAAAGGAGGATAAGTGTGTGAGAAGAATGTGATGGAAAGACTGATGTGAAGTGGTTGCTTATATAGGCAAGAGAATGCCAAGAGACGCAAAGATATTTAATGCTGACAGGTAGAATTAATTCTACCTCGTCTCCCTAGACTTTGAAAAAGAATAACAGACATTGGAAAGAGGAATCATGGTCTAGACTGCACAAGACACAAGAAACAGTGGACTGTTCAAGTACGAATACCATTAATCCTAATCATAGTGACTATTAATCTTCCACTTCAACATATTCTAGTTCAAACTGAGACTGTTATCAAATTTTATTCAAAGATAAGCCAAGTAAAGGATTAGACTGAGAAATCAGAACTTAGACCTATACCAGAACTTAACAATCATCAGAACACAATTTCTTAACTCAAAAAAGGAATGCCCATCTTAGTAAATACTCATACAAGTTCTGAGTTATAGACTTCAAAACTTAATCATCAGAACATGTAACTAGAACTTGTCCTCAGAATTTGTGCATAGTGACACAGTGACTGTTTATCTAAAATAACATAGACCACCACAGAAATTTTCATCATTCAGATGAAGTGATTAGTGTGTGCATTAAGCTAAATAATAGACAAAGAGTAAAGTCTGATTCACTTCAGTACATCTTAGAAATAAGGCATAACTAAAATTTTGCTAAAGAGCTGTCATTGTCCTGAAACCTACTGATGAATGAGTTCATGCTTGAGTCCACCTCAACTGTTTTGTGCTAATTTTATGCATCTTTTGAAATTCTATTTTACAGTGGCTTCTCAGTGTAAGTGAGTCACGACTGTTTATCAGAATTTATGCTTTTATCAGAGTATTTCTCCAGTAATCATAGAGTGTGAAAAGTCACCAAGAAAATATTTTGCTTTTCTAATGCATATCTACTTAATACCAGCAATGCACTTGGGTCGTCCCTTCCACATTTTTACTCTTGATCTCAAAGGAGTACCTGATTTTATTCTTTGATCTTTTTGCTTTTTCTTTTGATAAGTGAGGTTTATCAGCACTTAGTACATTCAGCAGTTTTACTAGTATCAGAACTTAACAGATGAGTAGCATTATTCTAATTTGTGACTTAGTAATAAGATATACAAATTAAACTTAACTAAGCTCAATTATCAGAATTTGCTAGTGTCATAAGATTTCCACTGAAATAATTACTTCTTACATGGAATCATTTGTTTATTGAAGACTACTAGGTCAGTATCTAGCACAGTTATCCTCATAGGATTGAATAGGTACTAGAACAAACATATCACTTATCAGAGTTTAGAAACATATATCAGACAACAGTCAGTACTTAAAGACATTTATCAATTAAGCACAGAATATACAATGAGATTAATTCTGTAAATACTGAGTATAAAGTCTGATAACATAGAACAAGTCTAAGCAGATTTAGAGAAAGAACCTGAAACCATTCCAAGTTCATTTACCAATCTTGTAAAAGTAGCTTCACATAATGGTTTTGTGAAGATATCTGCCAATTGTTGATATGTGGAAACAAAATGCAATTCCACTGTACCTTCATCCACATGTTCCCTGATGAAGTGGTACCTGATGCTGATGTGCTTTGTCATTGAGTGTTGAACTGGATTACCTGTCATAGCAATAGCACTTTGATTATCATAGTAAATAGGGATTTTGAAATATGTTAACCCATAATCCAGTAACTGATTCTTCATCCAAAGAATCTGTGCACAACAGCTTCCTGCAGCAATATACTCTGCTTCTGCAGTTGATGTGGAAATTGACTTTTGTTTCTTGTTGTACCAAGAAACCAATCTGCCTCCAAGAAATTGGCAGCTTCCACTTGTGGTTTTCCTGTCAATTTTGCAACCTGCAAAATCTGCATCTGAGTAACCTATTAGTTTAAAATCTGATTCTCTAGGATACCATAATCCCAGAGCAGCTGTTCCTTTAAGATACTTAAAGATTCTTTTTACAGCTGTTAAGTGAGGTTCTCTTGGATCTGCTTGAAATCTTGCACAAAGACAGGTAGCATACATGATATCAGGTCTACTAGCAGTTAGATAGAGTAGAGAGCCAATCATACCTCTGTAGTTAGTAATATCTACTGATTTACCGGTATCCTTACCCAGTTTTGTCGCAGTGGCCATTGGAGTGGATGCACTTGAACAATCTTGCATTCCAAATTTCTTTAGCAAGTTTCTGGTGTACTTGGTTTGACAAATAAAAGTGCCTTCCTAATTCTGCTTGACTTGAAGGCCCAGAAAATAGCTAAGTTCCCCCATCATACTCATCTGATATCTTGACTGCATTAGTTTGGCAAACTTCTTGCAAAGTTTGTCATTTGTAGATCCAAAAATGATATCATCAACATAAATCTGGACCAGAAGTAAGTCCTTTCCATGGTTGAGGTAGAACAGTGTTTTGTCTATTATCCCTCTGTTGAATCCACTTTCCAGAAGAAACTGAGCTAAAGTCTCATACCATGCTCTAGGAGCTTGCTTAAGTCCATAAAGTGCTTTATCAAGCCTGTAGACATAATCTGGATGTTTGGTATCTACAAAACCTGGAGGTTGTTCAACATATACCTCTTCCTCCAATTCTCCATTGAGAAAAGCACTTTTCACATCCATTTGAAAGACAGTAAACTTTTTGTGAGCAGCATAAGCCAAAAATATCCTTATGGCTTCTAACCTAGCAACTGGTGCAAATGTTTCATCATAATCAATTCCCTCATGTTGAGAATATCCTTTTGCAACCAGCCTTGCCTTATTCCTTGTAATTATGCCATCACTGTCAGTTTTGTGTCTAAATACCCACTTTGTACCAACAACAGATCTATTCTTTGGTCTTGGCACTAGGGTCCAAACTTTGTTTCTTTCAAATTCATTCAACTCTTCCTGCATTGCTTGCACCCAATCAACATCTTGAAGAGCTTCTTCCACTTTCTTTGGCTCAGTCTGAGAGAGAAAAGAATTGTAAAGACACTCATTTGAAGTACCTATTCTAGTTCTGACACCTGCATCAGGATTTCCAATTATCAAATCAGGTGTATGTGATTTTGTCCACTTCCTTGCAGATGGAAGGTTTTCTCTATAACTGGATGCTCCCCCATGATCCATGCTATCTTCATTTTCATTTTCTGAAGCTCCCCCTGAAACTATGCTCTCTGAGTGGGATTCTTCAATATTTAGATTTTCAGCACTATCAGTACTTGGCTTATCAGAACTTGACGAATCAGAACTTGAAGAGCCAGATGCATGTTCTGATGTTTCTTGAGATGTGGTAGGATCTTGAGTATGCTCCCCCTGCATAGGTGCATCTTCCTTTAACGTAGCCACCACAGTTTCAATAACATCAGAGTTTAATTCATGAGAGTTTGCAATATCAGGACTTAGACTGTCAGGATTTTCAGTATCAGAATATGAGTCTTCATTTTCAAATCTCAGCTGATCATGGTCAATGAAATCTTTAAGACCAGTGATCTTCTTGTCATCAAAAGAGACATTGATAGATTCCATGACCACTTTTGTTCTCAAATTATAGACTCTGAAGGCTTTTGTGGAAAGTGGATATCCAACAAAGATTCCTTCATCAGCTTTTAGATCAAACTTTGATAGCTGTTCAGGATGAGTCTTGAGAACAAAACACTTGCATCCAAATACATGAAAATATTTCAGATTTGGCTTCTTTTTCTTCACCATCTCATATGGTGTTTTTCCATGCTTGTTAATGAGTGTTGCATTTTGAGTAAAACAAGCAGTCTGCACAGCTTCAGCCCAGAAATAGGTTGGAAGCTTTGCTTCTTCAAGCATTGTACGTGCAGCTTCAATGAGAGTTCTATTCTTCCTTTCAACAACTCCATTTTGCTGTGGAGTTCCAGGAGCAGAAAATTCCTGCTTTATTCCATGGCTTTTGCAGAACTCTTCCATTATCAAATTCTTGAACTCAGTGCCATTATCACTCCTTAAAATTTTCACAGAATCTTTGACCATTTTATCCAGCTGTTTGACATGATCAATCAAGATAGATGCAGTTTCACTTTTTGTGTGCAAGAAATACACCCATGTGTATCTGGTGAACTCATCCACTATGACCAACGCATACTTCTTCTTTGCAATAGACATGACATTTACTGGACCAAATAGATCAACATGTATAAGATGATAAGGCTCAAGAATTGATGATTCAGTCTTGCTCTTGAATGAAGATTTTCTTTGTTTGGCTTTCTGACATGAATCACAAAGACCATCAGGAGCAAATACTGTGTTTGGAAATCCTCTCACAAGATCTTTCTTGACCAGTTCATTTATATTGTTGAAATTTAAATGAGAGAGTTTCTTATGCCAATTCCAGCTTTCTTCAATTGATGCTCTACTTAACAGACAAATTGCAGAACCATCAGTACTTGTTGAAAGCTTAGCTTCATAAATGTTACCACGTCTGTATCCTTTCAGAACAACTTTGCCTTTAGATTTACTCACAATTTCACAGTGTTCTTCAAAGAAATCAACATGATAACCTCTGTCACAGATTTGACTTATACTCAGTAGGTTGTGTTTAAGTCCTGAGACCAGAGCTACTTGTTTAATTATGACATTTCCAAGATTGATATTGCCATATCCCAATGTTTTTCCAATGTTGCCATCTCCATAAGAAACATTTGGGCCAGCTTTCTCCACAAAGTCTGATAGCAGGGCCTTATTTCCAGTCATATGTCCTGAACATCCACTGTCCAGAACTAGAATATTTTTCTTGTTGCCCTGCAATCACAAAGACCACTAATTATTAGTTTTAAGGACCCAGACTTGCTTGGATCCTTTGGCCTTATTAAGTTTGTTAACATTTACAGCGGATTTATCATCAGAGTTTATGTTAACATTTTTCTTATCAGAACTTACATTATCAGACTTTGAATCAGAATTTACACTAGAAGGAACAATGGAAACTTTCTTCAAAAAAGGTTTTATTTGATAATAATCATAGTACAAACTATGATATTCCTTACAAGTATAAATGGAATGCCATAAACTACCACAATGAAAACAAGGATTTTGTGGTTTGTATCTAACAGACTGACTCTTAACTCCTGATTTTGAAGGTAAGGAGTTAATATTCTTATTCTTCCTGTAAAAAGAAGCCAGATGGTTAGAACTTCCACAGTTATGACATGTTTTCCTAGGAGCATCAGGAACAGGTTTATAATCATTGCTTTTATTCACACCTTCCTTTCCATTCCTATTTTTCCTAGGTGATTTTACCTTGTTTGCATTCTTGACATCTTTCAGCTTATGCTTAAGCTGCTTCTTTGTCATTAAGCCTATGTTCACTTCAGCTGTCTTTTCCTGTTTTAGTTTGTCAGAAGTTAATTCCTCTTTAACTTCTGATTTCTCATTTTTAGACTTTACAGTTACAAACTTAACAGGTTTAAACTTTGGCTTTTGCTTAACAACAGGCTTAATTTCTTCAGTTCCTTTATCATTCTTATCTTCTCCATAACCTAAGCCCTCTTTCCAGTTTCCACTACTTAGCAAATTTTGAGTTGTTTTGCCAGAGTTAGTCCAAGTCCTGATAATCTCTCTTTCCTTTTCTAACTCAGTTTTTAGAGATTCATTTAATTTTAGCACTTCATTCCTAAGATAAAAAGCATCATCTCTATCCTTCTGAGTTTGATGGAACATGACTAATTCTTTTTCTAAGAAATCATTTCTTTTCTTAAATGCAAGATTTTCAGAAGTTAATCTTTCACATGTTAAAGTTTGATCTCTATAGCTAACAAACATGGTTTTAAGATATCTTCTCAACTCATTAATATCATCAGTATGAAAAGCATAAGTAGTCTGAGGTACCTTTGTTTCAGCAGCTTCAGAACTGCCTCAGCACTTTCTTTATCAGCATTTTTCATCAATGCATAGTTCTCCTCACTTTCAGAGTCTGAGGTGTCTGTCCAGCTTTTCTGCTTTGTGACAAGAGCCTTGCCTTTGTCACCCTTTACCTTCTTGCAGTCAGGAGATATGTGGCCTTTCTCACCACAGTTATAGCATTTAACATTGGTGTAATCTCCTCTGTCAGACTTTCCTCCTCTGCCTTCAGATCTTCTGAAATTCTTCTTATCAGAACTTATGCTTTTCCTGGAAAACTTCTTTCCCTTCCTTAACTTCTTGTATGCAATCTTTGTGATTCCTTTCACCATAAGAGCACACAGCTTCATCATCTCCTCATCAGCATCAGTCTCAGGCAAGCTTTCAGAATCTGAGTCATCATCACTCTCAGAACTTGATGACTCAGTATCAGACTTTATGAAAAGAGCTTTACCCTTGTCTTTCTTTGAGGAAGCTGCTTTGGGGAATTCTTCTTCAGCCTTAAGAGCAACTGTCCTTGACTTTCCTCCTTTCCTCTTGCTTCTTTGTTCCATCTCCAGCTCATGAGTCTTGAGCATTCCATAGATTTCGTCAAGAGTTGTTTCATCAAGATTGTAGTTGTCTCTTATTGTCGTTGCCTTCAAATCCCAGCATTCAGGAAGAGCTAACAGAAACTTAAGGTTTGAATCTTCAAGATCATACTCTTTATCAACCAATGACAAATCATTCAAAAGTTTGACAAATCTATCATATAAATCATTCAATGACTCATTAGTCTTTGAGTCAAAGTGTTCATACTCTTGAGTGAGTATTGTCTTCCTGTTCTTCTTAATTGTGTCAGTTCCCTGACACCTTGTTTCCAGAGCATCCCATATCTCCTTAGCAGTCTTGCAGTTGATTACCCTGTTTGACATTACATTATCAATGGCACTATGCAGTAAGTGTCGTACCTTAGCATCCTTAGCAATTGATGCTATGTCCTCAGCAGTGTAATCACTCTTCTCCTTTGGTACGGTCTTTTCTGCTTCACCTGCAACTGCAATCACGAGTTTGGTTGGTTTGTGAGGACCTTCCTTGATTCTATCAAGGTATTCTGCATCTATTGCTTCCAGGAACATGGTCATCCTTACCTTCATATGGGATATTCAGATGGTCTCAGTTGGTCTCATACCGACTCTGAATTTGTGTCTTTGGTGGTTCCTCAGTTGTGGTAGGCTTAGTTGGAGTTTTTGTGTCCGACATGATTGTGTTTGGATCTTTAATTGTATGTATGTTAACAGATAGGCTCTGATACCAATTGTTAGGTCACACACACACTGTAGAGGGGGCGAATACAGTGTATAGTACACTCAAATCGAACGTTAAGAACTTAAGTAACAGAAAACAAACTTTATTGAAACAATAAACTCTGTTACAGTATGGAACTGTTACCTCTCAGTGATGAACAAATATTACGAGAGCTGCAAGGGTTACAATGAATAATCTTTTCTAATAATGATAACACTTTTAGTGTAAACCCTATGTCTGTGTTTATATACTACACAGTTACAAGATAATCGCTAATTGATATGGAATATAATTCTGCTTCCTAAAATATATCAATCAGATATCTTTTCTTCCAAGTATTCCATTCTTCATGGAATTCCTTCTTCATGCATATCTCTTCTTATGTTTATCTCGATCTTCTTTCCTTTAATCAGCTACTGTCCTATCTGATTGTCCTTCAGCACTTAAGTTCAGATATCTATCTTTTGATGATTATCTCCTGATAATATAAGTACTGATATCCTTAAGTCCTGACTTCCAGTATAAGTACTGATCAACAGTTAAGTACTGATTTATCCTGTTCACGTAAGATTCTAAACATAAAACATATTAGCCATGACATTATCAAATATATCTAACATTCTGTATATATAGGCCTAAGTGCCATTATATTAAATTTTGGTTTACAAATAGGATGAGTTGGTAATAATATATTATAATGAGGTTATTATTATCGGTATAGGATGTCGAGACGAGGGTAAACTTGCCATTAAAGTAGAGAAAAGCTCCCAGTTGCTCGTACCTGCCAGTCAAATCCATCCTTTCTCAAGGCAAGTGATTCAACCTATCTTTTCGTATACACTGCATGGGTGTGATAACCAGTTCTTATATATGATGCGAATATTCTAATTCACCTTGATATACATGAACCATGTGGTTTCAAATATATCTTTGTATTATATGAAAATGACATGAACCCTCTAATATTTATTTCAAGTAGTTTAGCTTTACTTGAAGATTGCTATGCAAGTAAATCCAAAGTCCTATCATGCTAGTATACCAAAGTAATTGTGATGTTGAACCATGTGAAATTTATACTCAATAACCTTATCTTGATACCTAAAAGTCAGTTGTTCCTTAACGATTATTTATAATTATTTGATAACCCTATCCTTACCCTAAAGCATGATACTCTGTTGTACCTTGAGCTGATGCTCACTTTCTCTATATTTTAATACCTATGTCATATCTGGAACCATTACCTTGGACCTAGTTTGACTTTGTTCCTTTATACCATCCGATAACCTTGCTAAATCTCCTTGTCAAAATCCTTGTATATAGAAACCTTGCAATTTCTCTTGATAAAGTATAGTCTAGTGGATCATGACTTTGAAATTTAGTGGATCTATTTCCAGTGCTTCAAAGTTAATCTAAAACCTTGTTAAAAATGTTTACTATTTAAGTAGTTAATTAGCAATTGGCATCAGTTTTTAAAATAAAAAGTTAGAATTTTATTTTTAGTCCCAAAGGGGGACAAAAAATTTTCTTTAAATAGTGGATCTGGACTGAGACGCAAGTCCTTTCCGCTCTTAATTTTTAGGATTAAAAGTTGCCTAGGGATCCCATTAATATTCTAGAACCCAGCGAGGTTCGGGATTACTTCGAGGCTGATCACCGGCTGTAATCCGTAGCATCATAAAATGGTTTTTGATAAAGAAATGGTTTGAATGGTTTTGTTACAAATAAATGATGCCATCACTCAATAGTTTATCTCTTGATATTATTAGCTCTACCTTCACATTGTTATTCTTATATCTTGTTTTATGTTTTATATTGTATTGTATAGCACTTATTGAGCATTTGGCTCACTACTTGCTTTCATCATGATATTTCAGCTAGTAGATATGGTTAGATTCAAGCAGACAGCACGTAAGACTTGTGATGCCGATGCATATGTTCGAGCTCAGGTAGATTAGTGATCATTTTGTGTGAGGACTCGATATTTGAAATCAGGTTGAAATAGTTAATAGTGTTGGGCTGTTCCAAACCTTAAACTGTAAGATCTTGGTTTCAGTTGTATTTACTTTCTTTTGTTATCTATTGTAATAATTTGTATAATATATTGTTAAGTCGGGGCGTGACATGTTTTGGTATCAGAGCATCGGTTTAGAGTCCCTGGACAGCCCAAATAGGTTATAGGATATATGTATAAGTTATAGGATATTATGCGAGAGAGTAGGATAAGCGAATTTATTAATACTCTTCTTATATATCTATATATTGTTTGTTAGCAAAGGGCGCATTCCTCATCATCCTCTGAGCTGACTGACACAATTACTTTCTCCGTGTATGCTGAGTTGAGGTGAGTTTGACATGCGTCAGGGAAAGTATAATCGACTGTTAGACCAATTGAAGAACGTGTATCCGGACAGTCGAAACTATGAAGGAAAGCCTAAGGAGCAGATGACTGCGAGACTTGAGACTTTTGTTCAGTACGTCAACACTAAGCTTGATGAGATGCCATCGCACCAAGACCGTACCAGCCAATATACCATCCAGATGATTGTGGACGAGCTCCAGAGCATTGTGAAGACGCTTCGAGAGGATAAGACTACCTAACCCCATTCCGACGGAGTGGAGCCTTAGTTCTTTCCATTATCTACCTTTCATGTTGTTGTTTTATCGGACTTTGTAGAATTCCCTGTTGTTTCCTTTAAATAAGCATGTTATTCCTAGATTCAGAGTTTATTCTAATCTCGATGTACCTTGACCTTAAAATTTTAATTATTATGCACTATCGTTCTATTTGCTTTCAATTGTTTTTACGCCTTTATATGCATCACCCTTATTGTTTAATTTAAAACTCGACCTCATATGTGAACAGAATGCCATGTGACACCCTACCCTCGAATTATCTTGTTGTTCATACCTATTTTGATAAAACTTTTATTTCAGGATCATGCCACCCAAAAAGAAGAACCCAACGACCACATCTACCACAGATCCTAATATTCTCCGATTACTGGAAATCTTACAACAGCAAACAAATAATATAGCTCAACAACAAAGAACTCTTCAACAACAATTTGAAAACCAAGATAACCGTGAACCACACCAAGCACCTGATCCACCAGTACCACCTCGATAAGTTGTCACTTTCAAAGCTTTTCAGAATGTGAATCCATCTGCATTTCATGATACCACTGACCCAGTAATAGCTAATACATGGATTAAGGAAATGGAAAGAGCTTTTGAATTGATTCAGTTAGGAGAAGATCAGAAGACGCCATATGCTACTTATTTTCTGAAAGGGGAGGTCATCTATTGGTGCGATTCAGTGAAAGCTATGGAGGCAAATCAGCAAGTTTCTTGGGAAAGGTTTAAGAAGTTATTTCTGGAAAAGTATTACCCTAAGTACATGCAGAATCCGATGGAACTTAAATTTCTTGAACTGAAGCAAGGGAGTATGACTGTATTGGAGTATGAGAAGAAGTTTACGGAGCTGTCAAGGTTTGTGACAAAGTATACCAACAGTGAGGAGGAAAAAGCAAAGAGATTCCAACAAGGATTAGAGTCTTGGATCAGAGATAGAGTGGCTATGTTTGAGCTTGATACTTATGCAGGAGTAGTACAGAAAGATGCTCTGATTGAGAGTAGTGGGATACAGTCAAGGAAGGAAAGAGATAACAAGAAGAGCAAGTTTCCAGTTTATGGAGAGAAGTCTGAAGCTGGAAGCTCACAAGATAGGAGTGTGAAAAAGATTGGATTCCACAAAGGCGGAAATTTTCAGAAGAAGGGAAATTTGAATAAAAGACAAGAATCAAAAGGGAATAACCAAGCAAGCCAAGGGCAAGTTGGAGAAAATAGATTTCAGAGACCAGAGTGCAAGCATTGTGGAAAAAGACACCCAGGAGTGTGTAATAAGCTGAACATGACATGTTATAGATGCAACCAGAAGGGACATTTGGCTAACGAGTGTAAGATACCGAAGCCGGGAGTCACATGCTACAAGTGTGGAAAGACTGGACCCATAGCTAGGAAGTGCAAGTCAATCAGACCAGTCAAAGCTCTGATGAACGTGGCAAATACAAGTGCAAGTATGCCCGCTGAGGTATTGGTGTTACCTCCATCACCTACAACCACTTCGCAAGCAACGGAAAGGACATTCGATTTAAAAATGAAGGATGCTATTCAGAATTCTGAGGTGATAGCAGGTACACTTTTATTAAATTATGTCGAAGCTAAAGTATTGATTGATTCTGGAGCGACGAGATCTTTTTTATCAGAAACTTTTGTTGATAGACTTCAATGTGATAAAATGGCTATGAACGAGGTAGTAAATGTGGTAATTGTGAATGAAGAGAAGATTCTTATGAGTCAACTTTTTCCCAAGTGTGAGATTGATATCTCGGGATATAAATTTTTGGCGGACTTGATATTTTTCAAGTTAGGAGAGTTTGATATAATTTTAGGCATGGATTGGTTAGGGAAGAACAACGCTCAGATAAATTGTAAGTCCAAGAAGGTGTACTTAAAGATGGAGAGTGGAGAGAAAGTAGTATTTAAGGGACAGAGGCAAGAGCGACTGTTTCTTACAATCGTTCAGGCTAAGAAGTTGCTTAGGAAAGGTTGCGAGTAGTTCTTAACTTATGTAGTAGATTCAGAATGAGACAGCCTCAACATAGAAGATATTCCCGTAGTCAATGAATTTCCAGATGTGTTTCCAGATGAACTACCAGGTTTACCGCCAGATCAACAAATCGAGTTTGAGATCAAACTAGCTCCAAGCACGGAACCAGTTTCGAAGGCCCCATATAGGATGGCACCAGCAGAAATGAAAGACTTGGCAAGCCAGCTACATGAATTGTTGGACAAAGTAGTGATAAGGCCAAGTACGTCACCATGGGGAGCACCTGTTCTGTTCGTAAAGAAGAAAGATGGAAGCACGAGGTTATGTATAGATTATCAGGAGTTGAATAAGGTGACGATTAAGAACCGGTACCCGCTACCAAGAATAGATGACCTATTTGATCAGCTGAAGGGAGCAAAGTGCTTTTCCAAGATTGACTTCAGATCAGGATACCATCAACTAAAGATCAAATAAGAAGACATCCCGAAGACAACATTCAGGACAAGATACGAACATTATAAATTATTAGTGATGCCGTTTGGGTTGACTAATGCTCCAGCAGCATTTATGGATCTGATGAACCGGGTATTTAAAAAGTATTTGGACAAGTTTGTAGTGGTATTTATTGATGACATTCTTATCTATTCAAAGAGGGAAGAAGAACACATGCATCATCTATGGATAGCATTAGAGATACTCCAACAAGAGAAGTTGTATGCCAAGTTTTCTAAGTGTGAGTTTTGGTTAAAGGAGGTTCAATTTTTGGGACATGTTATTGGAAGTGAAGGAGTTAAAGTAGATCCGGTAAAGGTTGAGGCGATTATGAGTTGGGAGAGGCCAAAGACACCTACGGAAGTGCGAAGTTTTATAGGATTAGCGGGATATTATAGAAGATTTGTCAAAGATTTCTCAAAAATTGCCACGCCATTGACTAAGTTAACTAGGAAGAATCAAAAGTTCGAATGGAATGCAGAATGTGAGGATAGTTTTCAAGAGTTGAAGTAGAGGTTGGTTACAGCTCCGGTTTTGGTACTACCAGACGATCAAGGAAACTTTGTGATTTTCAGTGATGCTTCACATAAAGGACTGGGCTGTGTGCTAATGCAACACAACAAGGTGATTGCGTATGCATCAAGACAGTTAAAACCACATGAATTAAAGTATCCTACACATGACTTGGAACTAGCAGCCATAGTATTTGCACTTAAGATTTGGAGACATTACCTTTATGGAGAAAAGTGTGAGATCTATACGGATCATAAGAGTTTATAGTATATTTTCACTCAGAAGGAGCTCAACATGAGGCAAAGGAGATGGTTGGAATTAATTAAGGACTATGATTGTTTGATAAATTATCATCCTGGAAAGGCGAACGTGGTAGCCGATGCTTTGAGTATGAAGGAAAGGTTGAATATGATAGCAATACCAAAAGAATTGTCTGAAGAGATTAAGAGATTTGAATTGGAACTTTGTGATTGTGGAATAGTTGAATAGGTTTGTCATACTATGACTTTTTAGCCAACTTTATTGGAAAATATAAAGAAATGTCAGGAAGAAGTCATGAAGCAAGAGAATAATCAGCAAACTGGAGAAGAGATTGGTACTCAAAGGGATGAGCAAGGTATACTAAGGATTCTCCTCAAGAATTTGGATTCCTCATGTACCTGAATTGAAGAATGAGATATTATAAGAAGCCCACAATTCAAGATTTTCAATCCATCCGGGAAGCACCAAGATGTATCGAGACTTGAAGCAGAACTTTTGGTGGCTAAACATGAAGCGAGAAGTGGCAGAATGGGTTGCAAAGTGTAATACTTGTCAGAAAGTGAAGGCAGAACATCAAAGACCAAGCGGATTAATTCAGCCCCTAAAGATTCCAAAATGGAAATGGGAAAACATTGCAATGGACTTTATAGTGGGATTACCCCAAACGAAATCCGGACATGACGCTATATGGGTTATAATTGATCGCCTTACGAAGTCAGTGCATTTTCTTCTAATTAACGAGAGGTCTTCTTTGGACAAATTGGTCCACCTGTATGTGCGTGAAATCGTATTAAGACACGGCGTGCCCGTATCAATAATTTCCGAAAGAGATCCCCGATTTAACTCGAGATTTTGGAAGCAATTTCAAGAAAGTCTTGGCACGAAATTAAACATGAGTACGGCATATCATCCGCAGACTGATGGTCAAAGAGAAAGGATAATTCAAAAAATCGAAGACATGTTGCGCAGTTGTGCAATTGACTTTGCGGGAAGTTGGGACGACCACCTGCCATTGGTAGAATTCTCCTATAATAACAGTTATCACTCCAGTATTGGCATGCCACCATACGAAGCTTTATACGGACGTAAATGCAGATCACCAACTAGTTGGGATGAAGTGGGAGAAGGAAAGATTCTAGGCCCAGAATTGGTTCAACAATTATATGAGACAGTCAAATTAATTCAGAAGAGGTTACTTGTTGCTCAAGATAGGCAAAGAAAGTATGCGGATCCAGCGCATAAGGATGTCAGATTCCAAGTGGGTGAAGCCGTTTTGCTGAAAGTATCACCGAAGAAAGGATTGTCGAGATTTGGCAAGAAAGGGAAGTTAGCGCCTAGATATATTGGTCCTTTTAAAATTTTGAGTCAAGTGGGGAAGGTGGCTTATGAGTTAGCCTTACCGCCTCAGTATCAACATGTGCATAATGGGTTCCATATGCCATTGCTTAAGAAGTACAATCCTGATGCCAACCATGTGATAGAATATGAGCCTATAGAAATTTAGGCAGATCTGTCATTTGTGGAGCAACCTGTCAAAATACTCGACTGGCAAGCAAAGAGTCTTAGAAATAACTCGGTGAAATTAGTAAAAGTACTTTGGAGGAACCCCAAGGTCGATGAGTCAACCTGGGAGTCAGAGTCTGATATGCGTTCCCGGTATCCTTATCTGTTCTCTTAGATTCTGAGGACAGAATCCTTTAAGGGGGAGAGGATGTTATGACCGACATTTTGTGTAATATTATTTGTGAACTTTGTATAATATTTGAATCGATTATAAATATACCTATTTGATTATACACTTGTGTGAATGGAGTTGTTGCATTATAAATTGCTTTACTTAGAATATAATTTTTTTACTTAGAATATAATTTGATTATACACTTGTGTGAATGGAGTTTACCAAGGAAAATTATCTTTTAAAAATTTATTTCATTCACAAATTTCAAAAGTGATCTCATAAAATTTCTAAAAATCCAAGTTATTTTATGGTACAATTTTTATAATTTTTGAACTTTTACTTTATTTTATAAAAATAGATCTTTGAAAATTAGTTGTTTAGTAATTAGCAAATTACATGAATATCCTTGCATGCAAATACCCCCCATTCAACTAAAGGGCTAAAAAGACAATTCCAACCCCACTCACTCTCATTCTACTAGCCAATTTACCTCGTTGTCCTTGCATGCAAATTTACCCAACTTTAGCTAGAAGGTTACTCTTGTCATTTACTAAATCCACTCACATTTAGTCAAAACAAAAGCATAAAAAAAACACAAGTACAATGAGCACTTCATTTTTTTCACTCCACCATTACACCCACTCCTTTCTCCTCCCCCTCCCTCTCGGCTCAACCCCCCCTCTCGGCCCTTCCCATAGCCGAAGGCCCCCATCTCCTTCTTTCTTCATTTTTTCACTCAAACATCCATCTTATATTCAAGTAATCTTACTCCCTACATGTTGTTCATATATATTCCAAAAAGTTTAGAGTGAAAATTTGAGTTTTAATCTTGCATGTCATAGTTTAACTAGAACTCAAAATACAATCTTGATTCTCATGGATTTAAGGTTGCATTGTTGAGGGAACTAAAAGGAATTGTGAAATACCAAGTCATGAGAGTGAAGCTCTTGTTTTTAATGGCCATTTCCCTTCTATTTCATTCATCCATGACCATAAGGGAGCCGAATGAATGGTTCTTAGTAGTGTTTTGTTGCCTTGTTCAACTCTTGTATATTTTTGTGATAATAGTATGAATTTTGTAGTGAAAACTTGACGAAAACCTTTGCATGCTAAGTGATCATTTAGTATTATTCTATGTTAGGCTTGCATGTTGATTTTGTGATAAAAATTATTGTGGAAATCATATGATTTTGGCTTGTAAAATTCGAAGGCATGCATGCATGAAATCAACTCATGATTTTCGAAAGTTCTTGATCATTTGGATTGATAATTGATAATAGTCTTTAATTTCAGTACAATTAAGATATTGATCTTTATGTGTGCTCCTTGGTATATGATGTTAATTCGAATATATATGAAGAGGATATAAATTGTTGTTTTCAAAAACTTGATGACTTGTATTTAGTGTAGTATGTTAACTTTTGTTTTGCTATGTTGCACCTTAGGTAAGGATGATCTCCACCAAGCCAATGTTGAGTGTAGGAGAGTTAGTTCAGTAGATCTCCTTGGTTGAGGTTTGGTTTGGTTTTTTAGTTAATGTTTGGTTGGGTTTGTCAAGTAAGAATCTTGGTAAAAGGAGAGCATTAGATTCTGCAGAAAATCAGTTTAGTACCATGAGGTTTAGAGTGAGATTTGACTTTGTCATTGTTGTGCACTTTGAGGCCCAAGTCACCAGAAGCTATCACTAGGAGTATACATTAGGTATTAGGTGTTTGATAGAAGGTTGTAAGACGTTTGGTTAGGTGCACGAGTGGAAACACAAAATCTGTCCAGCAGGGGATAGTTTTGTTGCAACTTAGAAATTGGAAGTTTTGACCATGTCATAGATAGGCCCTCATTAGGCCCTGTTGGGCCTTAGTTAGAGGGAGTGTCAGAAGAGTTTATCCAGCTATAGTTCATAGGTTATGAGTTAGAATCATGTGTCATAAGTTAGCTCAAATCAGGACCCTTTTCTGCCCAAAAAAATAGGGGAAGCGTAGACTCTTAACCAGCCCATCAAATAACTGGAAGATTCATTAAACTGCGAAACGTTACCCTGCTATAATGTGATATGTTTCAAATGCCAATAAAAAGTAACCCATCCAATAGTATTTAACATCCAAAAAACTGCCAAATAAAATGCGTCCCAAGCCGAAATATCACAAGTACCGCCTCGTCCCGGGCCGTCGCACGGAAAACTATAACCGAAATCTTTTTTATCCGGCATTAATTTGGAACCACATGCATCTAAAGCACCATTTACTAAGATCAATGTAGGGAGGCCCAAGCTAGGCCGTTGAGCCACACCAAGTTTGAGAGTTGTCTTATGAACAGGAGAGTCTAGTGTAGAAGTTTTGGAGGTAAACTAGAAGTGTAAGAGTGTCAAATGCACCCAAGAAACCATTGATGTCATTATGAAATTTACTATAATGAGCACATTCACTTACCACATAGTTTTAGAGAACTTAGGAGTAAATTTTTGGTTGACCACCATAGTTGAAAGATAGAAAAGATTTAGTAGAGTGAAAGGACCAAGTCAGGGTCAATAGGAATTGGATGGTTTAGTAAAGGCACTTCGAATTAGAAGGTCAAAATTTGGAGTTTTTGTCTAGTAAGCGACCAAGTGACTTAAGTAAGTGGAGTGAGATCATCCAAGCCTAGTGATGCAATATAGTGTGTGTGTTATTATTTGGTACTTAAATATGGTATGTGAGCATATGTGGCTATGTATACTATTATGATTATAAGGTAATTGTAAATTGTGTGTATATCGGCCTAAGTGCTATTGTGTTAAATTTTGGTTTACAAATAGGTTGAGTTGGTAAGAATATATTATAATGAAGTTATTATTATTGGTGTAGGATCTCGAGACGAGGGTAAACTTGCCATTAAAGTCGAGTAAAGCTCCCAGTTGCTCCTACCTTCCAGTCAAGTCCAGCCTTTCTCAAGGCAAGTGATTCAACCTGTCTTTTCGTATACACTACAAGTGTGTGATAAGCAGTTCTTATATATGATGCGAGTATTCTAATTCACCTTGATATACATGAACCAAGTGGTTTCAAATCTATCTTTGTATTATATAAAAATGACATGAGCCCTCTAGTATTTATTTCAAGTAGTATAACTTTACTTGAAGATTGCTATGCAAGTAAATCCAAAGTCCTATCATGCTAGTATACCAAAGTAATTGTGATGTTGAACCATGTGAAATTTATACTCAGTAACCTTATCTTGATACCTAAAAGTCAGTTGTTCCTTAACGATTGTTCATAATTGTTTGATAACCCTATCCTTACCCTAAAGCACTCTGTTGTACCTTGAGCTGATGCTCACTTTCTCTATATTTTAATACCTATGTCTTATCTAGAACCATTACCTTGGACCTATTTTGACTTTGTTCCTTCATACCATCCGATAACCTTGCTAAATCTCCTTGTCAAAATCCTTGTATATAGAAACCTTGCAATTTCTCTTGAAAACCTTGCTAAATCTAGTGGATCATGACCTTGAAATTTAGGGGATCTATTTCCAGTGCTTCAAAGTTAATCTAAAACCTTGTTGAAAATTTTTACTATTTAAGTAGTTAATTAGAAATTGGCATCAGTTTTTAAAATAAAAAGTTAAAATTTGATTTTTAGTCCCAAAGGAGGACAAACAATTTTCTTTAAACAATGGATCTGGACTGAGATGCAAGTCCTTTCCGCTCTTAATTTGTAGGCTTAAAAGTTGCCTAGGGATCCCATTAATGTTTTAGAACCCAGCGAGGTTCGGGATTACTTCGCGGCTGTAATCCGTAACGTCATAAAATGGTTTTTGATAAAGGAATGGTTATTCTTATATCTCTATTTATGTTTTGTATTGTATTGTATAGCATTTGTTGAGCATTTGGCTCGCTACTTGCTTTCACCCTGATATTTCAGCTAGCAGATATGGTTAGATTCAAGCAGACAGCGCATAAGACTTGTGATGCTGATGCATATGTTCGAGTTCAGGTAGATTAGTGATCGTTTTGTGTGAGGACTCGATATTAGAAATCAGGTTGAAATAGTTAATAGTGTTGGGCTGTTCCAAACCCTAAACTGTAAGATCTTGGATTCGGTTGTATTTACTTTCTTTTGTTATCTTTTATTATCTATTGTAATAATTTATATAATATACTGTTAAGTTGGGGCGTGACATAATAGGTATGCTTTGATGTATCCCAACATCAAAATTTATCAGGATATATAATGTGTAATCTATTGGAATATGAATAGAGTATACGACGTAATAAGAGAAATCAGGAATCGAAGTGGAATGTAAACAAAAGAGCAGTAATTGTGTATCAGTGAATGTGAATAAGAATTATCAGTGTTTACTGAATTTAAGAGGTTGAGTAGAAGAAATCAATTCACTATTCTGAATTAAGAATAGGGAAAAACTTGCCTGTTACCCGATTTACCGCAATTATATCACAGTTTCCTGACACTAGCTGGATCCGTCTTGTTGGATTCATATCTATCAAAGAAGGATACTCATTTAGTCGACACATATCTTAATTGCGTCTCAAACCGACTTCATGTAGCCCTTATCGTCTACCCGTACAATTAAAACTGACTCGTATACTAATTACTAATAATTAGGACTCGATTAACCATATAATTCACATAGCATATAAGTCACATATGTTAGGCCTCAATGATACTATAGAAGGGGGTTGAATATAGTATCTATAATACATTCGATTATAAACACAAGTATATAACAGAAAACAAGTTTATTCAATATATCAAACTCTGTTATAGTAGGTTTAATCTACTCTCTCAGTGATGTATGATATCACTAAGAGCTGCTAGGGTTGCAATGAATAATTTCTCGAGAATGATAACACTTCTAGTGTAAACCTAATCTGTGTTTATATAATATATAGTTACAAGATATCTCCTAATTGATATGCTAATGTAGCTATTTCCTAGAATATATCAATCAGAGATTATCTACTGCAGTCCTATAGCTGTCCATTTCTTCATGCATATCTTTACTTGTTTAATCCAGATCCTCTCCTGTAAATCAGTTGCTTTCCTTATCTGAAGTGTACCCGCACTTAAGTCCTGATATAATTTCTGACGCTTTAAGTTCTGATAACTTCCTATCTTCAGTAAGTTCTGATTTCCAGTTAAGTTCTGATACTAAGTTCTGAAACTAAACAATCAGATTAAACATGACATCACAAATATATCTAACAATCTCCCCCAACTTGTAAATTTTGAAAAAATATACAAGTTAATAGATTTTATGATGTCAAAAACATTAATTACAAATGCAATGAAATATTATTTTAAACATCTAAATACAACTTACAGTACATGTAGCTTTACCAATATCACTGGATCAATCTGAATCCATAGTGATTCCTTGTAAAGTCTATTACTAGCTTGTCCTCAGCATTTCTCAGAACTTCAACTAATTGTGCTTTGACTTGCATCAGTTCTTTATCTTCATTATCACCAATCCGATAAATGGCTGCTCTGAGTGCAGAAATTGATGTACTTTCAAGCCCATCTCCAAGTCTGATAACTCTGGGATGTGAAGATTCTTCATTGTAGCATAAACACTTTCCCTTCAGAATTACTTCAATCTTGGAAGACTTCTTCTTCATAGAAACTTCCCTTCCATCATCTTCAGTAATTTTTGGAATATATTCAGAAGCTTTTGCACCAGAAATTCTGAGAAGATCTCTTATAGCCTTCAAAATGTAATTTGACCATCTTCTTGTAACATCAGATTTTACTTCCAGAAGGTAGTGAATATGTTGAAGCTCTTTCACAGACTTCTTTAGCACATCAGAATCTGCTAGTCTGTAAGTTCTGCCATCATTAAGAAACATGATCAATTTTTCTTAAACTTCTGATTCATCATGAATATCCATGACAATTTGAGCAGACAACACTCTGTCAAGGTGCTTTTGTTTAATTTCTTCATATGGTTTGTCTGTCAAAATGAAAAGATCTCTGAGAGTAACTTCTACTCATGTTTGTCTCTTTTCTTTGTTAGAACCTAACCCAGACTTGTCTTTAGCTTGTTTAGGTCTAAGCCCAAAAGATACAAGCTGATTCAGCATTAGATTGGTCTTACGTTCCACTGGAGTAGCTTTGTTCCATAACAGCTTCTTTTTCTAGATCAAGTGTTAAGCTGTCTATGTCAACTTGAGTAGTGTCAGAGGTTGACGTCTTGATGAATTGGTCAGGATTTGCAGTTTCATCTATAGCTTGCTGTTCTGAAATATCTTCACTCTGAACAACTTGAGCTATGTCAGAGGTTGTCTTAGTTTCTTCTGTCATCCTCTTTCTTTTCAGAGTTTCAACTGTTTCATCTTCAGCAGTAGTATCATCAAAGACTTGAACCATCTTGCACACAAGATCCATCAGAATTAGAGGAATCTTCATCTTCTGTTTCTTGACTGTCTCCCCAACCTTTCCTTTTCCCTTGTCTTACGGATCAGTAGTTTGAGATCTAGTATTTGATCTAGGAATCTCTGTGGCAGACCTTTCTCTTATTACTATACCTTTCTCCTTAGGTTTGGGAGGCTTCTTTGCATTAGAAGCTTTAGGCTGTAGTTTTGACTTTTCAACATTAAATCTTGCTTCTTCTTCTCTAAGTTCCTCTAAATCCACTCCTGGATTATCCTTAAGGAACAATCTCTTTGCAAGTTCCTCATCTAAGGCTTGAATCTTAGGATCCTTGTAAAAGAAGGTTGCCTTCTTTCCCCTGAACTTTAAGGTTTGCATGAATTTCTTCGAGTCTTGACTTCCACCTTGAATGAGAACATCAGAATTTGATTATCAGAACTTGCTGTCAGAACTTGATCTTTAATTTCAGAACTTGTGAGCAACAAAGTTTGATCTGTAGCTGAAGTCTTCTTTCCTTCCTTATCACTCCTCTGAATAGTAGATTTATTAGAAATCTTACTAGCAGGTACTTTCTGAATAGGACTTTGACCTTTTCCCTTGTTAGGGTTTCCCTGGCCATCTTCAGAATCATCCTTTTTCTTCAGTTCCTTGCTAATTGAGCATTTGGACTTAACTACCTTCTCCCCCTTTTTGGCATCATCTGTCAGGAGTAGAGAAAGAAGGAGTTCCACTGAAGATTGGATCTCATTTAACTGAGTCTGTTAAGCAGCTTGATTTTGTAAGACCTCATCCAGTTGGGCCTGCTGTTTGTCTTGAACAAGCTCAATGGCATCCATTTTTTCTTGAAGTGGTCTGATAAACCTCTTCTTGTCTAGTTTGAGCATCATGTCTAGCTTATCAGCTGTTTCCTAAAGTTTATCAACCTTTGCATGAGTCTTGGAGTGTAGACCTTGAAGAGTTTTAGTACTGAGAGCAGTGACTTTAAGTTGTGTTTTGAAGTCAGAATTTATCAGCAATGCATCAGCTTTTGCAACATGATCTGTCAGAACAATCGGGCTGGGAATGAAGTCAGGTTCATTCCACTTCTTTGTTCATTCAACTCCTCTGTGAGTGTCCTCCCAAGGAACATGAGCATCTTCTTCATCAAATTTAAACAGTGCCTCATTGCCAAGAATTGGAGCATTGACTGGAGCACTGTCTTCAGAATTCTCATCATCTTCTGATAACACCAGAGTGTGTGTAACTGAAGGAGATTTTGGGGCAACTTCATCTGTTTCCAAATTCTGATCTTTAGGTTCCAAATCAAGAATTGGTGTAGTAGGAATTTCAGTATTTAGTATTGCAGAAACAGGTGGAGTTGACTCTTTTGCTGGTGGTGCTTCCAGATACAAAACAGTTGGAATATTCAACCTGTGAATGTCAATTTCAGGAATTAACTCTGAATCTTCAACTGAGGCAGTTTCTCAGAATGGAGAGTGAGGTGGAGAAATCACAGATTCTTGTACAAGTTCTGATCTTTGGACTTCAGGAATTTCAGATTCCTGAATCAGAACTTCTTCAGGTGCTGGCAAGGCTTCAATCACAATAGGTTCTGGTGAGATCATAGATTTCTGATCCCCTTCCTCAGCATCTTCAGTATCCTCAGATTGAGTTTGTGCAATATTCACACCTGCTCTAGTCTTCCTTGATTTTCTAGATGGAGGAGTAACATGTTCTGTTTCAGAATTTGAAGACCTCTTTCTTTTCTGAATGCCAGAAGCTTCAGTTGTTTTCTCCTTCTGAAGAGTTGACTCTTCAGCTTCTAATGTCACAGGTTCTGATGCAGGAACCTGGACTTGTTCATTCTCATCAGATTCATCTCTCAGAATCAACTTTCTTCTTCTCCTTGGTGGAGATTTAGGCACATAGATAGTTCTTTTGGTTTTGGACCTAGATGGTGTAGCAGATTTCATAACTGGCACTTGTTTAGATGTACCAGAGTGTGGTTTAGATTTGGAATTGAGAGGTGAGGTTCTGATAGTAGGTGCGGATGGTTGTGGTTGAGAGGATTGTGCTGGTTGAGTATTGGAAGGCTGGGTTGGTGGAGGTTGAGAAGTAGTAGGCTGTGTAGGTGCAACATCAGGATATATGGTTGTGTATGTGTGAGGATCAGAATTTACTAAGAATTTGTTTGAGATATTGAGGAATTTGGAGGGGTCTTAGTATATCCTTCTTATTATCAGCAGATAATAAGTCTGTGAAGGCCCTTTTGTGAAGTTTAAAGTGTTCAATTAACTCACTAAAGGCTTGGGACTTATCAGAACAACAAAAATTGTAAATAAGCTGACAGAACCTAGCAAAATAAAAAGTATTTGGGTCCTCTTTCATCCTATCCCCAATGAACCCTAGCACATCACTAGCATAATCAAAATGAGTTTGATTAAGAAGAGCATACCCGATTTGCTGACTCATGATTGGAATAACATCAAAATTGGAGCATTTGTTGGCAAAGGCTTTCGTAATACAATCGAAAAAGAAGCTCCACTCCCTCCTGATGTAAGGCCTCTTCAGTTGTCCCAGCTTGGACAAAGACTTCTCATAGCCAAGATTTGCCATCATGTTTTGAAGAACTGACTCCCCAACTTGTGAATTGTAAGTATAGTTTTCTGGCATATGCAATGCTTGCCAAACAGTTGACAAGGTTACCAAGTGCTCATCTTTCCCTGTTGTAAAATAATGCTTGGGGACCCACTTTCACCACCATTATCATAGACTTCAGACCTCCAAAACTCCAGAATTAGCTTGCCTAAGAGAGCTTGTGGTTGGGTCAGAGCATATCTAATTTCACTTCGAGCGAGAAAATCTTGAATGAAGTGAAGTTCTGAAGGAGCCTCGTCCTTGTTGAGAATAGCCATATAGTTGTTAAGGACAAACTTGGCTCCATCATAGATAAGATCCTTAGGTGCCATTTCTGTGAAAATTAAGTGAAAAGTTGTGTGTGTATAGAGTGTTTGATAAAATGCCTGTGAGAAAATAGCTTTAGAGAATAATAGAGAGTGAGAGAGAATAAGAGAGATTAGAAAAGAGTAAAATTAGGTAAAAGATTGTAAAATCATTTAACTTTAATATTATACTCTCCACGTGACCGGCTATATTCATGAAGCAGAACAGATATTTTACACCTGGTAACATGTAAACAGTCAAAACATTAATAGTGGGCACGGTAAACGTGCAATAATTATTGCTCACATGCGGTTACCAAAACAAACACGCAATCCATTAACCAAATGATTATCATTGTTTTTATCTCACTTAATAATTTTTTTGAGAAATATAACTTTTACAGTAAATACTAAAAATAAGTCAAGTAAATAAATATTGCCACGCAAGCATCGGGATTTGCATCAGAACTTGACTATTATCAGAATTTAACGGGCATTAGAACATGGCTTCTATACTCAAAGAGTGCATGACTGTTTCTGTGTTTCTTCACACAGATACTGACTGGTGTCTTTAGAGTTTAATTATCAGAACATAATCAGAACTTTCCCTCAGAATTTATGCAAATAATACTTAACTGTTTATCAGAAACAACTTAATCACCACAGTAATTTTCATCATTCATATGGAGTGATAGTGCGTGTATGTGCAAATGATCAGATAAAGAATAAAGTATGATAAACTTCAGTATATCTTAGAAATAAGGCATAACTAAGAAAAATGCTTAAAATCTGTCTTGAATTTTGAAGTCTACTATAGAATAAAGTTATGCAAGAATCCACCTCAACTGTTTGTGCTTATTTTATGCATCTTTTGAAATTCTTTTGACAAGGGTTTCTCAGTGTAAATGAGTTACAACTGCCATCAGAATTTATGCTGCTATCAGAATATTTCTCCAGTAATCAAAGAATGTGAAAATTCACCAAGAAAAATTAATTTGCTTTTCTAATGCATATAACTTAATACCAGCAATGCACTTGGATCTTCCCTTTCACATATTTACTCTAGATCTCAAAGGAGTACCTGATTTCAATTTTTCTTTTCATTTATTTTCTTCAGATAAATGAGGCTTATCAAGCATGTAGTTCATCCTTAAGATTTACTGACATCAGAATTTGACAGATAAGAAGCAATAATCTAGTTTGTGACTTAGTAATAAGATACAGGAAGTAAATTTTACTAAGATCAAAATCATAATTTGTTTGTGTTATTGATTTTCCACATAAACAACTAATTCAAACATAGGATACATAGTTTGTTAAAGACTACTAAGTCAGCATCTAACAAGATAATCCTCATTGGATTGAATAGTCACAGAACATTCAAAACACTTTCACAGTTTATAGAATCACATCAGATAATAAGTAATGTTTAATATGTTACAATTTAAGCAGAGATTACATTGAGATAGGAAAATCTGTAAATACTGATCATAAAGTCTGATGTATGAGAATAAAAAGTAAACATATTTTGAGAAAGAACCTGAAACCATTCCAAGTTCATTTACCATTCTTGTAAAGGTAGCTTCACATAGTGGTTTTGTGAAGATATCTGCTAGTTGTTGATCTGTTGGAACAAAATGCAACTCCACTATACCTTCCATCACATTTTCCCTTGTGAAATGGTACCTAATGCTGATGTGCTTTGTCATTGAGTGTTGAACTGGATTTCCTGTCATAGCAATAGCACTTTGATTATCACAGTATATAGGTATTTTAGAAAATTCTAACCCATAGTCCAGTAACTGATTCTTCATCCAAAGAATCTATGCACAACAGCTTCCTGCAGTAATATATTCTGCTTCTATAGTTAATGTGGAAATTGATTTCTATTTCTTGCTAAACCAAGAAACCAATCTGCCTCCAAGAAATTGGCAGCTTCCACTAGTGATTTTCCTGTCTATTTTGCATCCTGCAAAATCTGCATCTGATTAACCTATTAGCTTAAAATATGATTCCCTAGCATACCACAATCCTAGATCAGCTGTACCCTTGAGGTACTTGAAAATTCTTTTCACAGCTATTAGATGAGGTTCTCTTAGATCAGCCTGAAATCTTGCACAAAGACAGGTAGCATACATGATATCTGGTCTACTTGTAGTTAAGTAGAGTAAAGAGCCAATCATACCTTTGTAGTTAGTAATATCTACTGATGCTCCAGCATCTTTATCTAACTTGGTGGCAGTGGCCATGGGAGTTGATGCAGTAGAACTGTCTTGCATTCCAAATTTCTTGAGTAAATTTCTGGTGTACTTGGATTGATTTATGAAAGTACCTTCTTCAGTTTGCTTGACTTGAAGTCCCAGAAAATAGCTAAGTTATCGCATTATACTCATTTGATATTTGAGATGTCATGTCCAATATGATTCATGTTTAGTTTTCAGATCTAAAAAAACAGGACATATCAGGGCGTACTAAAGTCAGGACTTACTGGAAGTCAGAACTTAAGGTCATATCAGAACTTAAGTACGGGATGACTTTCATATAAGGAAGGAAGCTGATTTACAGTAGAAGATCAAGACTAAAATAAAAGAAGATATGCATGGAAAGAGTTAGAAGACTGGAAGACTTGTAAAAGATATCTGATTGATATATTTTAGGAGATATAATTATATTCCATATCAATTAGAAGTTATCTTGTAATTGTGTACTATATAAACACAGACTTAGGGTTTACACTATATGTGTTATCATTATCGAGAAGATTATATATTATAACCTAGCAGCTCTTAGTAATATTTTTTCATCACTGAGAGAGAACAACAGTTCTTATTGTAACAGAGTTTATTCATTATACTTGATATTTGTTACATACTTGTGTTAAATCGATTTGATTGTGTAAACACTGTATTCAACCCCCTTCTACAGTGTTGTGTGACCTAACAAGTGGTATCAGAGCTTATCTTTTAACACACATATATTAAAGATCTAAACAATCATGTCTAAAGAAGCACAAACTCCAACCTAGCCCACCAAAACTCAAGAAACTCAAAACACTCAAACCCACAGTCGATATGAGACTATTAGGGTTCCCATACTGAGACCTTCTGAGTATCCCATATGGAAAGCAAAGATGGCTATATTTCTGGAAGCTACAGATTTAGAATATCTTGACAGAATTAATGAAGGACCGCATAAGCCAACCAAGCTCTCTATTGTAGTTGCTGATCAACCAACAAAGACCAATCTAAAGGAGAAAGGTGAGTATACAGCTGAAAACATCTCATCTATAGAAATGACTATTTAGAAAAAGGAATGACTATTTAGAAAAATTAACATCTGAAAATCTGAAAATCAGACTTTAACATGTGAAAGATTAACATCTGAAAATCTTTCTTTTAAAAAAGGAATGACTATTTAGAAAAAGAGTTAGTTATGTTTCATCAAACTCAGAAAGAAAGAGATGAAGCTTTTTATGTTAGAGATGAAGTGCTAAAATTGAATGAATCTCTAAAAGCAGACTTAGAAAAGGAAAGAGAGATCATCAGAACCTGGACTAACTCTGGCAGAACAACTCAGAATTTACTAAGTAGTGGAAACTGGAAAGAGGGCTTAGGTTATGGAGATGATAAAAGTGAGAAAGGAACTGAACAAATTGAGGCAATTGTTGTTAAACAGACTGCTAAGCCAAAGGTAGACCCTGTTAAGTTTGTAGCAAAAACTGTAAAGTTTGATTCTGAAAAGATGAAAGAATCTAGGACAGAAGTAAAAGAAAAGTCAACTTCTGACAAATTAGAACAGGATAAAACAGCTGAAGTAAACATAGGCTTAATGACTAAAAAGCAGCTTAAGCATAAGCTGAAAGAGATTAGGAATGTCAACAAGGTAAAGGAAGCTAGAAAAAATAGGAATGGAAAGGAAGGTGTAAATAAAAGGAATAATTATATGCCTATTCCTAATGCTCCTAGAAAGAAATGTTATAACTGTGGAAACTCTAACCATCTTGCTTCTTTTTGCAGGAAAAATAAAGATATAAACTCTTTACCTCCTAAATCAGGAGTTAAGAGTCAGTCTGTTAGGTTTAAGCCAGAAAATCCTTATTTTCATTGTGATAGTTTATGGCATTCCATTTATACTTGTAAGGAATATCATAGCTTGTACTATGATTATTATCAAATAAAACCTTCTTTGAAGAAAGTTAGAATTGTTCCTTCTAGTGTAAAGTCTGATGCAAAGTATGATATAAATTCTGATAAACAGCATGTTAGCATAAACTCTGAAACTAAATCCGCTGCAAATGCTAACAAACTTAAAAAGGCCAAAGGATACAAGCAAGTATGGGTCCTTAAAACTAACCAATAGTGGTCTTTATGATTGCAGGGCAACAGGAAAAATATCCTAATGCTGGACAGTGGATGTTCAGGACATATGACTGGAAATAAAGCCCTGCTATCAGACTTTATGCAGAAAGCTGGCCCAGGAGTTTCTTATGGAGATGGCAACATGGGAAAAAATCTGGGATATGGAAATATCAATCTTGGAAATGTCATCATTGGAACAGTATCTCTTGTCTCAGGACTTAAACACAATCTGCTCAGTGTGAGTCAAATCTGTGACAGAGATTATCATGTGGATTTCTTTGAAGAACACTGTGAAGTTGTAAGCAATTCTACAGGCAAAGTGGTTCTGAAAGGTTATAGTCATGGTAACATTTATGAAGCCAGACTTTCAATAAGTTCTGATGGTTCTGCAATATGTCTGTTGAGTAGAGCATCAATTGAAGAAAGCTAGAATAGGCACAAGAGACTATCTCATTTAAATTTCAACAACATAAATGAGCTTGTAAAGAAAGATCTTGTGAGAGGACTTCTAAAATCCGTATTTTCTCCTGATGGCCTTTGTGATTCATGTCAAAAGGCAAAAGAAAAAAATCTGCATTCAAGTGCAAAACTGAATCTTCAATTCCTGAGCCTTATCATCTACTGCATGTTGATTTATTTGGTCCAGACAATGTCATGTCTATTGCATAGAAAAAATATGATATGGTTATAGTGGATGAGTTCACAAGATATACTTGGGTGTATTTCTTGCACAAGAAGAATAAAACTGCATCTACTCTAACTGATCATGTCAAACAGCTGGATAAATTGGTCAAAGATTATGTTAAAATAATAAGAAGTGATAATGGCACTGAGTTCAAGAATTCAATCATGGAAGAGTTCTGCAAAGAGCATGGAATCAAACAGGAATTTTCTGCACCTAGAACTCCACAGCAAAATGGAGTTGTAGAAAGAAAGAACATGACTATCATTGAAGTTGCATGAACTATGCTTGATGAAGCAAAGCTACCAACCTACTTTTGGGCTGAAGCTGTACAGACTGCCTGTTTTACACAAAATGCTACACTCATAAACAAGCATGGAAAAACACCATATGAGATGGTGAAAAAAAGAAGCCAAATCTGAAATACTTTCATGTATTTGGATGTAAGTGTTTTGTTCTTAAGATTCATCCTGAACAACTATCAAAATTTGATCTAAAAGCTGATGAAGTAATTATTGTTGGATATCCACTTTCCACAAAAGCCTTCAGAGTCTACAATTTAAGAACTAGGGTTGTCATGGAATCTATCAATGTATCTTTTGATGATAAGAAGATTACTAGACTTGAAGATTTCAATGATCATGATCAACTGAGATTTGAAAATAAAGATTTAAATTCTGATTCTGTAAATTCTGATGACTTAAACTCTGATCTTGTAAGTTTTGACGGGTTAAGTTCTGATATCATTGAAACTGTGGTAACAACTCCAAAGGAAAATGCACATGTCCAGGGGGAGCAAGCTGAAGATCCTACCACAACTCAAGACTCTCAAGAAACATCAAAACCTGTCACTGGCTCTTCAAGTTTTGATTCATCAAGTTCTGATGAGCCAAATTCTGATAATTCTGGAAACTCTGATTCTTCCAATCCTGAAGGATCCAACTCAAATTCTGAAGTTTCAGAGAGCATAACTACAGGGGGAGCATCAGAAAATGCTGATGGAGACAACATGGATCATGGGGAGGAGCTAGTTCTAGAAATCAACTTCCATTTGCAAGGAAGTGGACCAAATCAAATACACCTAACTTAATAATTGGAGATCCTGAAAGAGGTGTCAGAACTAGAACTGCATCATCAAATAAATGTCTCTATCATTCTTTTCTATCTCAGACTGAACCAAAGGAAGTGGAAAAATCTCTTCAAGATGCTGATTGGGTGCAAGCAATGCAGGAAGAGTTAAATGAATTTGAAAGAAATAAAGTCTGGACCCTAGTGCCAAGACCAAAGAACAGATCTATTGTTGGCACAAAATGGGTGTTCAGAAACAAAACTGACAGTGATGGCATAATTACAAGGAACAAAGCAAAGCTGGTTGCTAAAGGTTACTCTCAACAGGAGGTTATTGATTATGATGAAACATTTGCACCAGTTGCTAGATTGGAAGCCATAAGATTCTTTTTGGCTTATGCTGCTCATAAAAAATTTAAAGTCTTTCAAATGGATGTGAAAAGTGCTTTTCTCAATGGATAACTGGAAGAAGAGGTATATGTTGAACAACCTCCAGGATTTGAAGATCCAAAATTTCCAAATCATGTCTATAGATTAGACAAAGCATTTTATGGCCTCAAGCATGCTCCAAGAGCATGGTATGAGACTTTAGCTCAATTTCTTCTGGAAAGTGGATTTCACAGAGGTACAGTTGATAAAACACTATTCTACCTCAACCATGGAAAGGACTTACTTTTGGTACAGATATATGTTGATGATATCATATTTGGTTCTACAAATGCTAAACTCTGCGAAAGGTTTGCAAAGCTAATGTAGTCAAGATATCAAATGAGTATGATGGGAGAACTTAGTTATTTTTTGGGACTTCAAGTCAAGCAAAATGAAGAAGGTACTTTTATCTGTCAATCCAAGTACACCAGAAATTTACTCAAGAAATTTGGAATGCAAGACAGTTCAACTGCATCCTTTCCCATGGCCACTGCAAACAAGTTAGATAAAGATACTGGTTCATCAGTAGATATTACTAACTACATAGGTATGATTGGCTCTTTATTCTATTTAACTGCAAGTAGACCTGATATCATGTATGCTACCTGTCTTTGTGCAAGATTTCAGGCTGATCCAAGAGAACCTTATTTAATAGCTGTGAAAAGAATTTTCAAGTACCTCAAGGGTACAACTGATCTAGGATTGTGGTATCTTAAAGAATCAGATTTTAAGCTAATAGGTTACTCAGATGAAGATTTTGCAAGATGCAAAATAGACAGGAAAAGCACAAGTGGAAGCTGCCAATTTCTTAGAGGCAGATTGGTTTCTTGGTTTAGCAAGAAACATAAATTAATTTCCACATCAACTGCAGAAGCAGTATATATTGCTGCACGAAGCTGTTGTGCACAGATTCTTTGGATGAACAATCAATGACTGGATTATGGGTTAGAATTTTCAAAACTACCTATTTACTGTGATAATAAAAGTGCTATTGCTATGACAATGATAAAGCACATCAGCATTAGGTATCATTTCATAAGAGAACATGTGATGGAAGGTACAGTGGATTTACATTTGGTTCGAATAGATCAACAACTAGCAGATATCTTCACAAAACCACTATGTGAAGCTACTATTACTAGACTGGTTAATGAACTTGGAATGGTTTCAGGTTCTTTCTCTAAATCTTTTTAGTTTTTGTTCTCATGCATCAGATTTTATGAACAGTGTTTACAGATTGTCTTATCTTCATGTAATCTGTGCTTAAATTGGAATAAATTAAATGATGATTGTTATCTGATGTGGATCTATATACTCTGATAGTGATTTGAATGTTCAGTGACTATTCAATCCAATGAGGAATACTATATTAGATGCTGACCTAGTAGTCTTTAACATACTAGATATCCCATGTTTGAATTAGTTGTTTATGTGGAAATTCATTAACACAAGCAAATTCTGATTTTGAGCTTAGTCAAATTTACTTTGTGTATCTTATTACTAAGTCACAAACTAGATTCTTGCTTCTCATCTGTCAAATTCGGATGTCAGTAAATCTTAAGGATGAACCACATGCTAGATAAGCCTCACTTATCTAAAGAAAAGAAAAGAAAAGAAGATTAAAGTCAGGTACTCCTTTGAGATCTCGTGAAAATATGTGGAAGGGAAGACCCAAGTGCATTGATGGTATTAAGTAATATTCATTAGAAAAGCAAATAATCTTTTCTTGGTGACTTTTCACATTCTCTGATTACTGAAGAAATACTCTGATATTAGCATAAATTTTGATAGCAGTTGTGACTCACTTACACTGAGAAGCCACTGTGAAAAAGAATGTTAAAAGATGCATAAAATGAGCACAAACAGTTGAGGTGGATTCTTGCATTAATTTATTTTATAGTAGACTTCATTATTAATGACAGATTTTAAGCACTTTTCTAAGTTATGCCTTATTTCTAAGATGTACTGGAGTTTATCAGACTTTAATCTTTATCTGATATTTTGCTAAATGCACACACTCTCACTCCATATGAATAATGAAAATTACTGTGGTGATTAAGTTGTTTTTGACAAACAGTTAAGTGTTATTTTCTTAAATTCTGAGGACGAGTTCTGATGATTAAACTCTGAAGGAAAAAGTTAGTATTTTTATGAAGAATCACAAATACAAACATTCACTTTTTGAGTACAGAAGCCATGTTCTGATGATTGTTAAAATATGATAATAGTCAAGTTCTGATATTAAATCCGGATGGAAACTCTGACGCTTACGTGGCATTATTTAGTTACTTGACTTATTTATGGTAAATACTGTAACGGTCATATTTTATCAAAATATATTTTGGTGAGATAAAAATAGCCATAATCATTTGGTTAAGTGGGAAACGTGTTTGTCTTGAAAAACTGCATGTGCACGTTAATTATTGCTTATTTCTCGTGTCCACTAACTCTGCTTTAACTATTTACTGGCTGACAGGTGTACAAGTGTTTGTTTTACTTCTAAAAAGGACTGTTGAGTGGAGAGAGTATATATATGGGTTAAAAGATTTTTTAATCTTTTACCTACTTTTCGATTCTTAATCTCTCTTATTCTCTCTCTATCTCATATTCACTGAAGCTTTTTCTTACAGGACTTTTATCAAACACCTTGTGCACACTCTATTTTCTCACTTATTTTTTTTTTCACAGAAATGGAACCAAAAGATATTATTTTCAATGGAGCTAAGTTTGTTCCTAACAATTACTTAGCTATTCTCAGCAAGGATGAAGCTCCAACAGATCTTCATTTCATCCAGTATTTCCTTGCTAACAGTGAGATTGGGTATGCTTTGACACAACCTCAATCAATCTCAGGAACTCAAGTGCTGGAGTTCTGAAGAAGTGGTATATATGATGATGGTGGAGCAAATGGGTCCCCTGGTCTTATTTTCACAACTGGGGAGGATGAACATGTGGTAATTGTGGCTACAGTTCGCCAAGCACTGAATTTGCCTGAGAACTGCACTTATTCAACTACTGAGGAGCCAGTTCTTCAACAGCTAATAGCCAATCTGGGCTATGAGAAGAGTTTGATAAAGCTTAATCAGTTGAAGAGACCTCACATAAGGAGGGAATGGAGTTTCTTCTTTGACTACATCATCAGGACCTTTGCAAATAAGTGTTCAAATTTTGATACAATACTTATCATGAGTCAGCAAATTGGGTATGCTCTGATTACTCAATCTCATTTTGATTATGCTACTGCTGTACTAGGATTCATAGGGGATATGATGACAGAAGACAGAAATATTGTATATTTTGCTAGATTTTGCCAACTTATTTACAGTTTCTGTAGTTCTGATAAGCCTCAACTGGCAAGTGAGTTAATTTCCCTATTTAAGCTAGCCAAGAGAGCTTTTACAGACTTATTATCCACTGATAATAAGAAAACTATTTTCAGACCCCTCCAAATTCCACAATCAGTAAAATAGTTTTTATTAAATTTTGATCCAGCCACATATTCCACCATATATCCTGATGTCCAACCAACCCAACCTCCATCAGCACCTCTAACAACTACATAACCAATAACCTTTCAACCTCAACCAACTCAACCTATAATTAGAACTTACTTCCAACCATCAACTCAATCCTCATAACAACAACCATCAGCACATACCATCAGACCTTCATCTTCCAAGCCTAAGAGGGCAAAGTCTGTTCTTCAACCTCCATAAAAGAGAAGAAAAATGATTCTCAGGGATGAATCTGATAGTGAAGAGGAGCCAGTACAGGTTCATGCATCAGAACCTGTGACTATTGAAGCTGAAACTCTGGTTTTTCAGAAAGAAACAGAAGCTGCAGGGTCCACCCCACAAATAAGTGTTGAAGCTGAGGGTTCAGGTAATTTGAAAAGAAAGAGAACTGCTAGTTCTGATGCTCAAGCAACTCCTTCATTAGCAAGGAGATTGAAGAAAATGAGGGCTAAGAGGCATTTGGCTAAGCCTCCATCAAAAGATATTGAAGAAGCTGGGGAAGGGGATCAGGAATCTCTGATCTCAAAAGAGCCAATTTTCATTGAAGCTCTTCCAGAACCAAAAGACACTGTTCAGGATACAGTGGTTACACCTCCTGTCTCTCCTCTTCATGAAGATGTTACAGTTGAAGATTCAGGCTTAAGTCCTGAAATTGGCATCAATAGGCTGCACATTCCTACTATTCTTTATTTGGAAGCTCCTATAGAAGCTCAACCATCTATTGATAATTCTCCAATCTTAAATGTTGATGCTGAGATATCATCTACACCAATTCTAGATCAAGAACTTGAAGATCAGAATTTAGATGAAGTTGAATCAGAAACTCATATAGCCTCACACACTGTTGTGTTATCAGAGGATAATGAGTCTTCTTCAAGCTCTGGAGAGAGTGTTTCAGTACATACTCCAGCTCCTGTACTTGGAAAGGAAGTATTGGTCAAGAAATTTGTTGAACATGATGCTCTTGTACCTTGGGATGAAACTCATAGAGGAGTATAGTGGACCAAGAAGTGGAATGATTCTGATTTCATTCCAAGCTCTAAAGTTCTGACAGAGCACATTGCTAAGGCTGATGAGCTGATGACTAGTACTGATTTCAAGACTCAACTTAAAATCACAACTCTAACTACCAAAAGCCTTCAAGGTCTACAATCTGAAACTCAAGCAAAGGTTGATAAACTACAAGAATCAGCTAATAAGCTAGATATGCAGATCAAGCTTGACAAGACAAGGATTATCAGACCTACACTTGAGAAAGTAGAAGCAATTGAGAAAGCTCAAGAGAAGCAACATGCCCAAATCTCTGAGGTCCTGGCTAATCAAGCTTTTCAACAGGCTCAATTGAATGATATTCAATCTTCAGTGGAACTTCTCCTCTCACTCCTACTATCAGATGATGCCAAAAGAGGGAGAAGATAGTTAAGTCCAAATACTCTAATAATCAAATACTGAAGAAGAAAGATGATGAAGCTGATGACCAGGGAAACCCTAGCAAGGGTAGAGGTCAAGTTCAAAGTAAAGGGCAGAGCAGCAAGGTTTCTTCAAGAAAACTAATTACTGATGCAAGAAAGTCTTCTATTCAAAAGAAGACAAGTTCTGAAGCTGCTCAAACTCAAAATCTGATAGCAAGTACTGAAACTCAAAATTTGATATCAAGTTCTGATGAGCAAAGTCTGATGACAAAGCCTGATGTTCTGATATAAGGTGGAAGTCAAGATTCTTAAAAGTTCATGCAAACTCTGAAGCTCAAGGGAAAGCAGACTACTGTCTACTACAAGGATCCCAAGATTCAGATACTTGATGAGGAAATTGCTAGAAAATTATTTCTGAAGCACAATCCAGGAGTGGACTTAAAAAATCTCAAGGAGGAAGAAGCTAGATTTAAAGCTGAAAAAAAATCTAAAGACAAAAGCTTCTGTTGTAAAGAAACCTCCAAGGCCTAAGGTAAAAGGCATTGTGATCAAGGAGAAGTCACATACCGAGGCATCAAAGCCCAAGACTAGATCACAGACTGAGATTGATCCCAAAGACAAAGGGAAGGGAAAAGTTGATGAACCAACCAAGCCACTGGAGATGAAAATTCCTCAAATCCTGTTAAAGCCAGTGTGCAAAATGGTTCAAGTTACTGATGATACTCTTACTAAAGATGAAGACGTTCAAACCCTGAAAAGAAAGAAGATTACTGAAGAATTAAAGATAACCTCTGACAAGGCTCAAGTTGTTCAGAGTGAAGAACTGCAAGCTACAACAGAAATAGCAACTTCTGATAAAGTTATTGATAGGGATAAATAAGTCCTGATTTTATAATTAATGGGCTGCTAGGCCCAATAATAATAAGATGTATAATATTCAGACCAGAAAGGTTAAGTCTGACGGACCGGATTAGGCCTGGTGGAATAAAAAAGGCCCAAAAAGCCCTAATTATTAATTAATTTCGTAATTAATTAATAAGGGAGAAATCAGATGTTGAAAAGAGTCCCGACGAGGATATAAATCCTTAGAGATTAGCCTCAAGGGGACCTGAAAGGATAAGGAATCAACTTCCTACTTCCTAGGACTCCTAAGTCTATCCTAATTCAGAGGCTTATCCACCAAGCCTCCTATACCAAGTCCAATTCAAGGACTCCCGCATCTATATAAGGGGCCTCACCCCACAAATCAGAACTACGTTTTTTGACTTGATCCTTGGCAATCAGCAAGGTACGTAGGCATCTTGTTAAGGCAGATTGAGTCACGAAACACAAGAGCAGTCAAATCGAGCCTTGGAGCTCACGTTCCTTAGTATTAAATACAGCAATAATATATAGTAGTTTTAATCCATAACATTTGGCGCCGTCTGTGGGAATTACGCAACAACAACCATGGCGAGAACACGGAGAACAACCAGCACTCTGGAGGAGGGAACACCATCAGGGACAACCCAGGTGATTTCATCAACCGTGGAGGTTCCTCCCCATTCAACTTATGCATCTACTCAGGGGGAAGCCCAGACAGGGGCAACTCATCCTCAGCCACAAGGGACAACTCCCCCGACTGTTCAAGGTACGAATCCTCAAGTTCAACAAATACATATACCTGTGAATTCTCGACCCGTCGGGTATGAATACTCAACTATTGTTACTACTAACCCCCCTTATGGGATGCCCCTTCACCCTGAGGTTGGAGGAAGTGGATATGCTGGGCGAAGCGAAGCACGAGGGCGGTCGCCCCCCTATATACGAGGTTTGGATCCTATCCCTGAGGATCGGGAATTTTCTGGTCCATACACTGAGAGAGACTCCGAATCTTCGGATGATGAAGTGGCCCCGAGAAGGAGGCGTCCTGGAAAAGAGCCAATGGCCGATGGAAGGCAACGCCCCCAAAGCACCCCAGGGGCGAATCCCCAAGAAGTGCAGGAAAAGATCAGGGCTCATGAGGCTGAAATCCAAAGGCTGAGGCGTGATTTGGAGGCTTACCAAGCCACCAGACCCCACATACCTCCTAGGGGGAGAAATCCTCCTCCTATCATAGACCTGGATGGTCCGGTAAGAAGAAGGGCTGCTGTCCCAAGAACTGATCCAAGCAATCTCCTTCCCCTTGGGGATCCTGATGATCCAACTCCACCCTTCACAGAAGAGATAATGAATGCCCATATCTCAAGAAAATTTAAGATGCCCACTATCAAAGCCTATGATGGCACGGGAGACCCCGCTAATCATGTTAGGACATTCTCTAATGCACTGCTGCTGCAACCCGTGAATGATGCTATAAAGTGTCGGGCCTTCCCTCAAACCCTGTCGGGTATGGCTCAAAGATGGTACAGTCGCCTGCCCCCAAACTCTATTGGATCGTTCAGAGAATTAAGTCAGGCTTTTATTAAGCAATTCATCAGTGGAAGAGTCCATGAGAAAAGTTCAGCATCTCTTATGAGTCTTGTGCAGGGAGCTAAAGAATCCTTAAGAGATTACCTAAATCGTTTTACAAAGGAGGCTTTAAAAGTCCCAGACCTTGATGATAAGGTAGCCATGATAGCGCTGCAACAAGGAACTAGGGATGAGTTTTTCAAGATGTCTTTGGCCAAACGACCCCCTGAGAGCATGTTGCAGCTCCAAGAGAGGGCAGGGAAGTATATCAAGGTTGAAGAGAGTATGAGGAAGACCGTAGTAAGTAATGAGCCCACTGGAGGCAAGAAACGAAAAACTGATTTGGAGTACATCGCTAAGGATAAGTATCCTAGAACTGAACAAAACCCTGATTCAACCCCCAAGAAGGGAGGACCTGGGCAAAAGTTCACTGAATACGCTAAGCTGAATGCCCCCAGAAGTCAGATTTTGATGGAGATTGAGAAAGACAGAGATATTCGCTGGCCTAAGCCCTTGAAGGCTGATCCCGCCAAGCTAGATAAGGGCAAGTATTGCAGGTTTCACAAAGATGTTGGTCATGACACCGATGAGTGTAGGCAGTTGAAAGATGAAATTGAGTTTTTGATTCGAAAAGGAAGGCTGAACAAGTATACTGGAGATGGAGGAGACAGAAACAATAATGGAAGGAAGAACTTTGAAGATCGTAGGAGGGACCAAGATGATCAGGGGCGGAATCCCCAACCTAGAGGACCAGTTATAAACACCATTTATGGAGGGCCGAGACCTCGAGGGCCTGTGATAAACACGATCTTTGGAGGTCCAACTGCTGCTGGATTGTCCAAAAATTCCAGAAAGGCATATACTAGAGAGGTTATGCATATTGTTGGAGAAGCCCCGAAGAGGGCCAGGACAGAAGTAACATTGGCTTTTGATGATTCCGACCTAGAGGGTGTGAAGTTTCCCCATGACGACCCGCTGGTCATAACGCCGATAATAGGAAATAGCCCGGTTAAGAGGGTCCTTGTGGATAATGGTGCTTCTGTGGATATCTTGCTCCACGACACCTTTCTAAGGATGGGGTATAACGACTCCCAGTTGACACCAACCGACATGCCGATATATGGATTTGCTGGAGTAGAATGTCCTGTGGAAGGGATAATTAAATTACCAACCACCATAGGTACGGAGCCAAGGCAAGCAACGCAGATGCTGGATTTTGTGGTGGTAAAGGCTAGTTCAACTTATAATGCTATCATGGGGAGAACAGGGATACATGCCTTCAAGGCAGTCCCCTCTTCCTACCATTCAGTCATGAAGTTTCCCACCCGAAACGGGATTGGAGAAGAGAGGGGAGATCAAAAAATGGCTAGAAGCTGTTATGTGGCCTCTTTGAGGGCAGATGGAGTCGGGGGGCAGGTTCTTCCTATTGAAGATATGGATGTTCGAGAAAATGATGAGAATAGAGGAAGGCCAGCAGAAGAATTGGATTCGGTTCCTTTAGATCCCAAGAATCCTGAGAGGATGACTTTTATTGGAGCTACATTAGAGGAGCCCCTTAGAGGGAAGTTAGTGAAATTTTTGCAAGAAAATAGTGATGTGTTTGCATGGTCAGCAGCTGATATGCCAGGCATAGACCCGGGGTTAATTACCCACAAGTTAAACGTGGATCCAAGCCGGAAGACAGTAAAACAAAAGAAAAGAAATTTTGCCCCGGAAAGACAAGAGGCTATAAAGCAGGAAGTGGAAAAGCTCTTAGAGGCTGGTTTCATTGAGGAGATTCAATTTCCGGAGTGGTTAGCAAACCCTGTAATGGTGAAGAAGGCTAATGGAAAGTGGAGGATGTGTATAGACTTCACCGATCTGAATGATGCATGTCCCAAAGACTGTTTTCCGCTGCCTAGAATTGATACTTTGATTGATGCCACCGCTGGACATGAGATGCTGAGTTTCATGGATGGATTTAGCGGATACAACCAGATCAAAATGCATAAGGATGACATTCCAAAGGTATCATTTATCACTGACTTTGGTGTTTATTGTTATCTTGTTATGGCGTTTGGTCTCAAGAATGCAGGAGCCACCTATCAAAGGTTGGTGAATAAAATTTTTAAAGATCTTATTGGGAAGACTATGGAAGTCTATGTTGATGACATGCTAGTCAAGAGTCTAGTAAAGACTGATCATATAACCCATTTGAGGGAAGCTTTTGAGGTCCTGAGGTACCACAAGATGATGTTGAATCCCACGAAGTGTGCTTTCGGAGTAGGATCTGGAAAATTCTTGGGATTGATGGTCTCAAAGAGGGGAATTGAGGCTAACCCCGATAAAATAAAGGCAATCCTGGACATGGAACCCCCAAAAACTGTCAAGGATGTTCAGAAACTCACAGGAAGGGTTGCTGCGCTAGGACGATTCATCTCCAAGTCAGGAGACAAGTGCTTGTCATTCTTCAAGTCATTAAAGAACATTAAAGACTTTGTATGGAGTGAGGAAAATCAGAAGGCATTTGAAGAGTTAAAGAAGTATATGGGCCAGGCCCCGTTATTGGCCAAGCCAGTTTTGAGTGAAGTTTTATTCTTGTACTTGGCTGTTTCAGAAAGCGCCTTGAGCGCGGTGTTGGTTAAGGAGGAACTGAAAGTCCAGAAACCCGTATACTATGTCAGCAAAATCTTGCATGGTGCTGAGTTGAATTATTCAACTATTGAGAAATTCGCTCTAGCCTTGGTAATGGCTTCGAGAAAGCTGCGTCCTTACTTTCAAGCTCACCAAATCGAAGTGCTAACAAATCAGCCACTGAGAAATATCATTCACAGTCCCAAGGCAAGTGGGAGACTAATTAAGTGGGCAATAGAGTTGGGAGAGTTCGATCTCAAGTATAAGCCACGTATGGCCATAAAAGCTCAGGCACTAGCTGACTTCGTGGTGGAATGTACCATACCCAACCAAGAAGTCGGGGGGCAGGAAGATACCACACCTCAAGACAAGGGAGTCGACAATGGGGACAAGGAGAAAGAATATTGGGTTCTCTATTTTGATGGAGCATCAAAAACAAATTCCAGTGGAGCAGGGTTGGTTTTGCAAAGCCCTGATGGATTCTTAATTGAGTATGCCATGAAGCTAGACTTCCCAACCACAAACAATGAGGCAGAGTATGAAGCCCTGATTGCTGGCCTTGGTCTAGCTGGGACACTTAGAGTCAAAAACTTAAAGGTCCGTGGAGACTCGAAGTTGATCATATCCCAGGTAAAGGGAGAATTTGAAGCAAGGGATGATACGATGGCAAAGTATGTTCGCCTAGTAAGGGCTGTGATGACCCAATTTAATGAATGCCATGTTGAACACATTCCAAGGGAAGAAAATGCTAAAGCAGATGCGCTATCAAAGTTTGCTTCATCTGAGATTGAAGAAAGTTCAGGAAGTGTGTACTTCCGTGTTTTGAAGACACGAAGTATAGATGTTAAACTTGTGGCTCCCGTAGGCTTGGGGACGTCATGGATTGATCCCATCAAGGCTCACATTCAGACCGGTTGGTTGCCAAGCGATACAATTGAGGCACGGAAGTTAACTGTTCGAGCACTAAGGTACTCTTTGATAGATGGGATTCTATATAAAAGATCTTTCGTGGTTCCTTACTTGAGGTGTCTCAGGCCCGATGAGGCACGATTGGCTCTTGAGGAAGTGCATGAAGGCATTTGTGGGCAACACTTGGGGGGCAGGGCCTTGGCTCATAAGATAACTCGTTTAGGCTTCTATTGGCCAGAAATGATGGCTGATGCCAAAGAATATGTAAAGAAGTGTGATCGTTGTCAGAAGCATGCACCAGTCGCCAGACAACCCCCCGAGATGCTGACCTCTATCAACTCACCTATTCCCTTTGCTATGTGGGGGATGGATATTCTAGGGCCTTTTCCTATGGCCACAGCACAAAGGAAGTTTCTGATTGTAGCCATTGATTATTTCACCAAGTGGATCGAAGCCAAACCTTTGGCCAAAATCACAACTAAGCAGGTTGCACAATTCCTGTGGGAAAACATTATGTGCCGATATGGAATTCCCCGTATCCTCGTCACTGACAATGGAACGCAATTCAACAATGAGGAATTCAAGAAGTATTGTGAAGAAAATGAAATTGAGTTACGATTCACCTCTGTGGCTCACCCGCAAGCCAATGGGCAAGCGGAAGTAGCAAATCGGATAATCCTGGATGGACTAAAGAAGAGGATCGAAAAGTCGAGAAATAATTGGGTAGATGAGATACTTCCCATATTATGGGCTTATAGGACTACCTGTAGAGTCACGACAGATGCAACTCCTTTCATGTTGGCATATGGGGCGGAAGCGGTAGTTCCCGTGGAGATATCACATTCTTCTCCAAGGATTCAGGCTTTTGATGAAAAAGAAAATGAGGAAGGGCAGAAGTTAGCCCTGGATTTAATTGATGAAGTACGAGATAAAGCACACGCAAAGATAGTAGAATATCAGAAAAAGGCTTCATTCTACTACAACCTAAGGGTTAAAGAGAGGTTTTTCAAACAAGGTGACTTAGTCTTGAGAAAAATAGAGGCTTCTGGTGTCGGACAGAAAGGAAAGCTTGCCCCAAATTGGGAAGGGCCGTATAGAGTCAAGAGCGTTCAGGGTAGAGGAACCTACAAGCTGGAGACTATGGATGGTTTTGAAGTCCCGAGAACCTGGCACGCACAAAACCTGAAGGTTTACTACGTGTAAGATGGTCGAAGTACGATTCTCACTCGTCAGGATGGCGAGTAGGTTGAAAAGCACCTTGAAGCTTTGCTTGCTTAGGATTTATATGTTTTAGTTTTATTACGAAATTTATTAAGACTTGTGTAAGGGACGAATCCCAGACAATTTTATGAAATTCATAAGTTCTTCAAAGCATGATTGTGGCCTAACAAATAAAAATCAAATGCATGGATGCAAAGCATAAAAGGTGATAAATGAGATAGATCTGATAGATGTTACAAAAGTTTGATAAATAAAGTCTCGAAAATAAAAAAAGCCACGCAGGGCTGAAAAAGCTCTAAGGAGCTGAGGTGCCCTCGGCGTCCATATCATCGTCTTCTCCGCTCTCGCTAGATGTCTCCGTCGTCTCGGAGGAGGAAGAGCTGTCATCCTCAGCGGGTCTGGAAGAGGACTCGGGAGGAGGAAGAAGTGGATCCTGAGGAACATGATCCGAGACGACTACTCGGGTACGAAACCTCTGTAGCAAGGCCTCATCGTCAGGGCAGATGTAGTCCGCCGGGTTAATATCAGGACAAGCCTCGTTCACGGTCCCAAGGGCCGTGTCCCAACCAGTCCTAAAAAACTCGGGAAAGACTGAATCATCCCTAATCCTCATGGATTGGGCAAACTCCTCCGAGTCCAGATAATTGTCTATAGCTTTATCCTTCTCCGCCCGAAGTACCACCAGCTCGGCGTTAGACTCTCCGAGTTCTTCCTCCTTGCGCTTGAGCTTCTTCTCCAGGGTAGCATACTTCTTCTGCTGCCTCCTGAGGGCGTTATCGGCCTTATCAGAAGCCCGCTTCCATGATTCGGCTTGCCTCACAGCGCCTTGAAAGTAGGCGTTAGACTGAAACAAAACAATTAACAAAGTGTAAGGCAAGAAAGTGCTACAAGAACGAGAAATAAGTTTAAAAAAAGAGAAGGCATACCGAAGCCAGAGATTGGGCTCCCATGAGCTTAATCCTCTCAAGGTCAGGAGTGGCCACTACATCAGTAAAGTCCTTTGGAGTCACGCTATGGTAGGACCAATCCCAAGCATGCTTCGTGGAACCAACCACGGTATCCCCTCGGCGGAATCCCCAGAGAGGCTGAAAGGCGCCTGTAGCAGCAGCAGCAGGGGCAGCAGCAGTGATAGGAGCATTATGGCCCTCAGCTCCTTCAGTTGAAGCCTCCCCCATAGGCTCCTTGTGCTTTCTCAAGAAGATAGGCTCTGTCGCCTTTCCTCTGGTGTCTAGGCCTGCTAACCGAGCTTTCTTCATCCTAGCTGTTTCCTCGACCAAGGGGACATTGTCCTCGTTAATCTCCTTAGCAGCTGAAACAAAGCAAAAGACAAAATAAGTGATGTTAATAATGCGTGAAAGAAAGAAAAATTGAGAAGGGAAGAGAAATACCCTGTTGAGAAACAGAGGATAGTCCCACATGAATCAGGGAAAACTCTTCTAAAAGAGTCCAGCTGGTGGTGGTGCCATCATCCTGAGTGAGCCCATTATAAATGATAGTTTCTTCAGGAGTTAAGTGAATGGATTTGAGGCTACCATCACTGACCTTCCCGAAGGAGGATCGAAAGAGCGTGCCCCAATCGCCATTCTCCCAACGTAACCCGACGAAACTATTCCTCCAATTTGGATTATTATCCGGAATAGAGGCGCTGTTAAAAATATGTTTGCTTTTGGGCCTTTGTTTGACATAAACCCAGCCACAAATATTGGAAGAACTATTGTAACATTGAAAGACTTTCCTAAAAACGGCTACAGAAAGAGGAAAGCCCTCCCTAAGACAACAAACCATAAAACATAGAATATTCCTCCAGGCGTTTGGAGGAAGCTGACACGGGTTAATTTGTAAGTCAGCCAAAAGATGAGGGATAAAAGGATGGAAAGGGAACCTAAGCCCAGCATTAAGGGCGTCGGTGTAGATGAAGAGAGTATCAGGCCTCCAGTGACAAGTACGGTCACCACCAGAGACTGGAACTAGTCTAAAGGGAGGAGGGACGTTATAACGAGCATTTAGTTTATTGAAATCTATGTTATGCCAAGTATTACAGTGATTAAAAGAGTCGAGATGTGCAGTGGAGGGATATTCATCCCCCCTAGAATTAATCATATCAATTAAAGACATATATGAAGAGCGGATCTCGATATCCTTACCTCGTTTTGAAGCCGAGGCAATTTTGGCCGCCCTCTCAGAATTCTTGTCAGCCATTAGAAAGCTAGAAAAAGCCTGAAGGAGAGGTTGGAAAACTAAAGGAGGGATTTGAGAAAGGAAAGGCTAGGGATGAGGAGAAGCTGTAGAATGAAATGAGAGGTGAAATGAGAGGTGTGAAGAAATAAAACTCTCACCCCACCTTTATATAGCCAAGGAAGAAGGATAATGGGCCTTAAAAAAGCCCATTTGGGCCCAAAAACTTAGAAGGTTCTGGAATAACCCGGGAAGTTCTAGCAAAAATCAGAGGAAAATTAAAGTTTTTGAAGAATCTGGAAGAATCCAGAAAAACCCTAGAAGGATTTGGAATTAGAAAATGAAAGCCCATCTCAGAAAAGGGCCTAATTCTAGAAAAAATCAAGCCATGTTTGAGGCCCAAATAATGTTTAAAAAAAAAAAAAAAAAAGTGGGAAGGGAGCCCAGTTAAAGCAATGGGCCAATTGCAAAAAACTAGTTGGACCAAGGAAAGTGGGCCAAGGTTTTTCTATTGTAGCCCAGGAAAAAGGGTAGGCCAAATTAGAGAATAGGCCCAGTTAAAATAGGCCCAAATCTTAGCCCAGAATTGAGAATCCAAGGATATACAAAAAATATATATGTATTCTTGAACCTTTCGAAGAGAAAACACAGCAAAATCCTGGTCAAAATGTTCCTGCTCGAAAATCCTTCGACCAGGGTTTAGAAGGAAGGTTAATTCGGTCAGAAAATAAGAATCTTGACCGAAAGGGAAGTAATCCTATTCGAAAAATTTAACTGGTTCAACCAGAATATTTCCTGACCCTGTCGACCAGGAACCAAGGTAAAATCCTGGTCGAATAGTACCTGCCCGAAATAGCTTCGACCAAGGCAAGAGATGGTGGTTAATTCGGTCAAAAAATGGGGATCTTGACCGAAAATCTTAACCGAAAATTCCTGGTCGAAAAATCCTATTCGAAATAAAAAAAAAAAAAAAAAAAAAAAAAAAATAATATATATAGGAAAAAATCCTGGCCGAAATTCGACCAGGAATCTTGCTCGAACCCAACCTGCTCGAAATTCAATCGACCAAGGCATACTGAAGGCTAATTCGACCAGGATCCTGGTCGAATGGATTCCTGGTCGAAAATTTTATATAAAAAAAAAAAAAAAAAAAAAAAGAAAAAAAAGGAAGAAAAGTCCTGGAAAATCCAGAAAAATTAGGATAAATCCCAGAAATTAAGGGAAAAATCCAGAAAAAATAAGGAAATTCCTTAAATAATTTCTGAAAAATATTAATATTTTCAGAAATAAGGAATAAATCCAGAAAAATTAGGATAAATCCCAGAAATTAAGGGAAAAATCCAGAAAAATTAGGATAAATCCCAGAAATTAAGGGAAAAATCCAGAAAAATTGGGATAAAACCCAGAAAATTAGGAAAAAACCCAGAAATTAAGGGAAAAATCCAGAAAATTAGGAAAAATCCCAGAAAATTAGGGAAAATTCCAGAAAATTGGGATAAAACCCAGAAATTAAGGGAAAAATCCAGAAAATTAGGAAAAATCCCAGAAAATTAGGGAAAATTCCAGAAAATTAGGAAAAATCCCAGAAAATTAGGGAAAATTCCAGAAAATTAGGGAAAAATTCCTGGAAATTAAGATAATTTCTGAATAAAAGGAAGATTCGTTGTAAATGTGTAGGTCGCTCCACACTTTACGCAAAAACGAAACCCTGTAAGGGAACGAATAGATTTAACTTCTGCGAAACCTAATCAATGTTTCCCAAAAGTTGGGGGGCAAATGATAGGGATAAATAAGTCCTGATTTTATAATTAATGGGCTGCTAGGCCCAATAATAATAAGATGTATAATATTCAGACCAGAAAGGTTAAGTCTGACGGACCGGATTAGGCCTGGTGGAATAAAAAAGGCCCAAAAAGCCCTAATTATTAATTAATTTCGTAATTAATTAATAAGGGAGAAATCAGATGTTGAAAAGAGTCCCGACGAGGATATAAATCCTTAGAGATTAGCCTCAAGGGGACCTGAAAGGATAAGGAATCAACTTCCTACTTCCTAGGACTCCTAAGTCTATCCTAATTCAGAGGCTTATCCACCAAGCCTCCTATACCAAGTCCAATTCAAGGACTCCCGCATCTATATAAGGGGCCTCACCCCACAAATCAGAACTACGTTTTTTGACTTGATCCTTGGCAATCAGCAAGGTACGTAGGCATCTTGTTAAGGCAGATTGAGTCACGAAACACAAGAGCAGTCAAATCGAGCCTTGGAGCTCACGTTCCTTAGTATTAAATACAGCAATAATATATAGTAGTTTTAATCCATAACAGTTATCAAGACATCAACCTCTGACAATGCTCAAGTTGATTTAGACAAGATGGAATTAGCTGATAAAAAGAAACTTCTGTGGGAAAATGTCAAACCATCAGATCCAAAGAAAAGCCAATTGTTGTCTACTTTCATGACTGTTGGGTTAAATGCTAGAGAACCAAGAGACAGGACTGGACTAGGTTCTGATGAAGCAAAGATCAAGACAGGATTTGAAGTTGCTACTAGAGATCCATTTCTATTGACTGACAGACCTCTTGAAGATGTTACACAGAAATACCTTGATAAGGTCATCTCTGTTCAAGTGGTACTGGATGCTCATAACAAGCATCAAAACTATTCACTTGTATATTTTGTACTTAAATGTTTTTGACATCATCAAAACTATTCACTTGTATATTTTGCATAATTTATAAGTTGGGGGAGATTGTTAGATATATTTGAGATGTCATGTCTAATATGTTTCATGTTTAGTTTTCAGATCTTAACAAACATGACATATCAGAACTTACTGAAGTCAGGACTTACTGGAAGTCAGAACTTAATATCAGAACTTAAGGTCATATCAGAACATAGGTGTGGGAAGACTTTCATATAAGGAAGGAAGCTGATTTACAGTAGAAGATCAAGACTAAAATAAAAGAAGATATGCATGGAAAGAGTTAGAAGACTGGAAGACTTGTAGAAGATATCTGATTGATATATTTTAGGAGACAAAATTATATTTCATATCAATTAGAAGTTATCTTGTAACTGTGTACTATATAAACACAGACATAGGGTTTACAGTATATGTGTTATCATTATCGAGAAGATTATATATTGTAACCTAGAAGCTCTTACTGATATTTGTTCATCACTGAGAGAGAACAACAGTTCTTATTGTAATAGAGTTTATTCAATATACTTGATCTTTGTTACATACTTGTGTTAAATCAATTTGATTGTGTAAACAGTGTATTCAACCCCCTTCTACAGTGTTGTGTGACCTAACACATTAGCTTTGAAAACTTTTCACAAAGTTTGGCATTTGTAGAACCAAAAATAATATCATCAACATAAATTTGGACTAAAAGTAAGTCCTTGCCATGGTTGATATAGAACAGAGTTTTATCAATTTTTCCTCTGGTAAATCCACTTTCCAGAAGAAATTGTGCCAGAGTTTCATACCATGCTCTTGGAGCTTGCTTTAGGCCATAGAGTGCTTTATCAAGTCCGTAGACATGATTAGGAAATTTTGGATCTACAATCCTAGAGGTTGTTCAACATATACCTCTTCCTCTAATTCTCCATTGAGAAATGCACTCTATATATCCATGTGAAAGACTTTAAACCTCTTGTGAGTAGCATAAGCCAAAAAGATTCTTATGGCTTCCAATCTAGCAACTGGACCATATGTCTCATCATAATCAATACCCTCCTCTTGAGAGTAACCTTTAGCAACCAACCTTGCTTTGTTTCTTATAATTATGCCATCATTGTCAGTTTTGTTTCTGAACACCCATTTTGTGCCAATAATGGATCTGTTCTTTGGTCTTGGCACTAGGGTCCAAACTTTTTTTCTTTCAAATTCATTTAACTCTTTCTGCATTGCTTGCACCTAATCAGCATCTTGAAGAGCTTCTTCCACTTTCTTTGGTTCAGTATGAGATAGAAAGGAATGATAGAGACATTCATTTGTTGTTGTTCTTCTAGTTCTGACACCTGCTTCAGGATCTCCAATTATTAAGTCAGGTGTATGTGATTTAGTCCATTTCCTTGCAGATGGAAGTTGGTCTCTAGAACTGGATCCTCCCCCATGATCCATGTTGTCTCCATCAGCATTTTCTGATGCTCCCCCTGAAGTTATGCTCTCTGAGATTCCAGAATTTGAGTTGGATCCTTCAGGAATTGAAGAATTAGAGTTACTAGAATTATCAGAATTTCGCTCATCAGAACTTGATGAATCAGAACTTGAAGAGCCAGTGACTGGTTCTAATACTTCTTGAGAGTCTTGAGATGTGGTATGATCATCAGCTGGCTCCCCCTAAATAGGTGCATTTTCCTTTGGAGCAGTTACCACAGTTTCAATGACATCAGAATTTAACCCATCAGAACTTACAGGATCCGGATTTAGGTCATCAGAATTTACAGAATCAGAAATTACATCTTCATTTTCAAATCTCAGCTGATCATGATCATTGAAATCTTCTAGTCCAGTAATTTTTTTTATCATCAAAAGATACATTGATAGATTCCATGACAACCCTTGTTCTTAAATTGAAGACTCTGAAGGCTTTTGTGGAAAGTGGATATCCAACAAAAATTCTTTCATCAGCTTTTAGATAAAATTTTGACAGCTGTTCATGATGAGTTTTAAGAACAAAACACTGGCATCCAAATACATGAAAGTATTTCAGATTTGGCTTCTTTTTCTTCACCATCTCATATGGTGTTTTTCCATGCTTGTTTATGAGTGTAGTATTCTGTGTAAAACAAGCAGTCTGTACAGCTTCAGCCCAAAAATAGGTTGGTAGCTTTGCTTCATCAAGCATAGTTCATGCAGCTTCAATAAGAGTCTTGTTCTTTCTTTCTACAACTCCATTCTGCTGTGGAGTTCTAGGTGCATGAAATTCCTGCTTTATTCCTTGCTCTTTGAAGAACTCTTCCATGATTGAATTCTTGAACTCAGTGCCATTATAACTTCTTATTATCTTAACATAATCTTTGACTAACTTATCCAGCTGTCTGACATGATCAGTTAGATTAGATGCAGTTTCATTCTTCTTGTGCAAGAAATACACCCATGTGTATCTTGTGAACTCATCCACTATAACCATAACATATTTCTTCTTTGCAATGGATATGACATTGACTGGATCAAATAGATCAACATGTAGTAAATGATAAGGCTCAAGAATTGAGGATTCAGTTTTTCTCTTGAATGAAGATTTTCTTTGTTTTGCCTTTTGACATGAGTCACAAAGACCATCAGGAGCAAATATTGATTTTGGCAGTCCTCTCAGAAGATCTTTCTTTACTAGCTCATTTATGTTTTTGAAATTTAAATGAGATAGTCTCTTGTGCCAATTCCATCTTTCTTCAATTGATGCTCTACTTAACAGACAGATTGCAGAACCATCGGAATTTGTTGAAAGTCTGGCTTCATATATGTTACCATGTCTATAACCTTTCAGAACCACTTTTCCTGTAGAATTACTTACAACTTCACAGTGTTCTTCAAAGAAATCCACATGATAACCTCTATCACAGATTTGACTCACACTTAGCAGATTGTGTTTAAGTCCTGAGACAAGAGCTACTGTTTCAATTATGACATTGCCAAGATTGATATTGCCATATCCCAGAGTCTTTCTCATGTTTCCATCTCCATAAGAAACTCCTGGGCCAGCTTTCTCCACAAAGTCTGATAGCAGGGCTTTATTTCCAGTCATATGTCCTGAACATCCACTGTCCAGAACCAGGATGTTTTTCCTGTTACCCTGCAATCACAAAGACCACTATTGATTAGTTTTAAGGACCCAGACTTGCTTGGATCCTTTGGCCTTGTTAAGTTTATTAGCATTTGCAGCGGATTTAGTTTCAGAGTTTATGTTAACATACTTTTTATCAGACTTTATATCAGACTTTGCATCAGAATTTACACTAGAAGGAATTACACTAATTTTCTTCAAAGAGGGTTTTATTTCATAATAATCATTGTACAAACTATGATATTCCTTACAAGTATAAATAGAATGCCATAAACTACCAAAATGAAAACAAGGATTTTGTGGTTTAAATCTAACATGCTGACTCTTAACTCCTGATCTAGGAGGTAAAGAGTTTATATCTTTATTTTTCCTGCAAAAAGAAGCAAGATGGTTAGAGTTTTCACAATTATAGCATTTCTTTCTAGGAGCATTAGGAACAGGCATATAATTATTACTTTTATTCACACCTTCCTTTCCATTCCTATTTTTCTTAGCTTCCTTTACCTTGTTCACATTTTTAATCTCTTTCAGTTTATACTTAAGCTGTTTTTTTGTCATTAAGCCAATGTTTACCAAAGCTGGTTTATCCTGTTTTAATTTTTCAGAGGTTGACTTTTCTTTGACTTCTGTTTTAGAGTCTTTCATCTCTTCAGAATCAGACACAACGGTTTTTGCAACAAATTTAACAGGATTTACCTTTGGCTTTGCAGTCTGTTTGATAGCAATTGGCTTAATTGGCAAAGTCCCTTTCTCACTTTTATCATCTTTATAACCTAACCCCTCTTTCCAGTTTCCACTACTTAGAGTATTCTGAGTTGTTTTGCCTGAGTTAGTCCAAGTCCTGATGATTTTTCTTTCTTTTTCTAATTCAGTTTTTAGATAATCATTCGGTTTAAGCAATTCATTCTTAACATACACAACATTATCTCTCTCTATCTGAATAGTGTTCATCTTGACTAACTCTTCTTCTAAATAGTTATTTCTGTTTTTGTACTTTAGATTTTCAGATTTTAATCTTTCATTCTCTAAAGTCTGATCTCTATAGCTAATATAAATGTTTTTCAAAAATAATCTTAACTCAGTAATATCTTCTGTATCAAAAGCAAGAGTTGATAGAGGTACCTTTAGTTCAGCAGCATCAGAACTACTATCAGTATTTGCCATTAAGGCATAGTTCACCTCTTCTTCAGATTCTGAAGTGTCTGCCCAATTTTTCTTCTTTTTGATAAGTGCATGGCCTTTATCACCTTTTCCTTTCTTGCAATCAGGAGAGATGTGGCATTTTTCACCACAATTGTAGCATTTGACATTTGAGTTATCTCCTCTGTCAGACTTTCCTCCTTTGCCTTCAGACTTTCTGAACTCTTTCTTGTCAGAACTTCCACCTTTCCTGGAAAACTTCTTATCCTTTCTGAAATTTTTGTAGGCTATCTTTGTGATATCCTTCAACATAAGAGCACAAAGTTGCATCATCTCTACATCAACATCCACTTCAGATATATTTTCAGGTTCAGAATCATCATCATCAGAATCTGATGACTTTGAATCAGACTGTATGATGGGTGCCTTTCCTTTTGCCTTCCTAGAGACAATTGGCTTTGCTTCAGTTATTAAATAAACTGTCTTAGACTTCCCTCCATGCCTCTTCTTTCTTTGCTCCATCTCAAGTTCATGAGTCTTGAGCATCCCATAGATTTCATCAAGAGACATATCAGCAAGTTCATAGTTGTCTCTTATTGTCGTAGCTTTCAAATCCCACTTTTCAGGAAGAGCTAGTAGGAATTTCAAATTTGAATCTTCTAAATCATATTCCTTATCCACTAGTGACAGATCATTCAACAGCTTTGTGAATCTGTCATATGTCTCAGTTAGTGACTATCAGATTTTGAGTCAAAGTGTTCATACTCCTGTGTGAGTATTGTCTTCCTGTTCTTTTTGATGGTATTGAATCCTTGACATCTCACTTCCAATGCATCCCAGATTTCTTTTGCAGTCTTGCATCCAATCACCCTGTTTGACATGACACTGTCGAGTGCATTATGAAGCAAGTGTCTTATTTTTGCATCCTTGCCTAGTGAAGAGATGTCTTCAGTGGTGAATTCTCTCTTTTCTTTGGGAATCATCTTCTGTGGCTCATTCCCAACTGTAATAGAAAGCTTTATGGGCTTGTGTGGACAATCATAAATTATGTCTAAATATTCTAGATCTGTAGCTTCCAGAAACATGGCCATCTTCACACTCCATACAGGGTATTCAGACACCCTGAGCATAGAAACCCTGATGGTTTCATATCTACTGGTGTTTTGAATGGGTTGAACCTTTGCAGGTTCTTGAGGGTCTGGTGTTTTTGCTTGATCAGGCATGATTGATTATTTGTTTGGATCTTAACTGTATGTGTGTTAACAGAAAGGCTCTGATACCACTTGTTAGGCCTCAATGATACTATAGAAGGGGGTTGAATATAATATCTACAATCAATTCGATTATAAACACAAGTATGTAACAGAAAACAAGTTTATTCAATATATCAACCTCTGTTACAGTAGGTTTAATCTACTCTTTCAGTGATGTATGATATCACTAAGAGCTGCTAGGGTTGCCATGAATAATATTCTCGAGAATGATAACACTTCTAGTATAAACCCTAATTTGTGTTTATATAATACACAGTTACAAGATATCTCCTAATTGATATGATAATGATTTCCTAGAATATATCAATCAGAGATTATCTATTGCAGTCCTATAGTTGTCCATTTCTTCATGCATATCTTTACTTGTTTAATCCATATCCTATCCTGTAAATCAGCTGCATTCCTTATCTGAAGTGTACTTGCACTTAAGTCCTGATATAAGTTCTGACGCCTTAAGTTCTGATAACTTCCTGTCTTCATTAAGTTCTGATTTCTAGTTAAGTTCTGGTACTAAGTTCTGAAACTAAACAAATCAGATTAGACATGACATCACAAATATATCTAACAACATAGTCATTCTAGGTTTAAAAATATTTTTAGAATCGAAATCGGATCAATATTCGTATTATCGAACAATATCTAACTCGTTTCCTAATTTTCAAATTTATTGGACTCATCTCCATAATTAATAGGGTCTATAAGTAAATAAATATAGAAATCCGACTCGATCCCAAAAGAAATTAAGATTTAAAAATATTTTTATTAAAAATAAATCATTTTTCAGAGTCGAAGAGCTTTCGTTTCGTTTAAATCTGATAAACGGCTCAATTATTAAATAAATAGGGATAAATTAATTTTTTATTCAAAATAATCAATTATTAAAAATAATTGAACCTCAAATATATTTTTCAATAATTATTTGGGAAAAATCAGAATTAAAAATGATTTTTCCATAATTTTTGGAGTTAAAATGAATTTATAATGAAATATTGAAAATCAATTAACTAATTAATTAAATTAATTACTCAATTTATTTAAATAAATAAAACTAATTTTAATAATTTATAAAAATGAAAATAAAGATAAAATCAATAGCTGTTTTCTGAAAATGGCATTGGGCAAAATTAGATCAAAACCGGGTCACTTAAACGGGTCAAACGGGTCAAAATCCGGGTTATGAAGAACATGACCGGATTTTACCCAGAATCCGGCGACCGAAATAGATTCCGGCCAGCCATTTTCAGGCCAAAGACGTAACCATTTGGTTCGGTTTTTAGCTGGAATCAATTCCAAATCACCTCGTCTTTCTGATTCAGGCCAAAACTAACCGTAAAAACCCCTGGGTTTGATTCTCCGATCAAAAACCCAAAAACTCCGGCCAAACTACGATTTGGCTCATTTGTACATGAAACTTTGATTTTAATAACTCAAATCAAAGCTTATTCAGTATACAATCGAAGCCCTAACATCTATCAAACTAAAAATCATTCAAACTCAAAAACGTATAATTCAAAAATTCGTATAAACCCTAATAATCGAACTATCAACTACAGTTATCGTTTGATAAATTAATTAACACAAATCGATTGTGAACTATCATATAAAGCTATTCAAACCATCAACTTAAAAAGATAACCCTAGAATCGAAATGCCCTAATTCTTACATGAACCCTAGAAATCGAAATAAAAAATTTACGAGTTGAAACATGAAATTGATTACATAAACCGAAAGAACAGATCCAAACCTTCGATTTGAGTACTTACACGACTGTATTTGATCCCAGAAATGGATCAAAATCTTTGTTTGATTGTTCAACCTAAAATCAAAGGTCCGACCCCAATTCCATATAATTTTCTGATTTTCAGCATTTTTAATAATTTAATTATAATTAATTAATTAAAAAATAGGATATTTATAGTAGGAAAAATAATACTCCTAATTAAAATTAAGGCCCGAATTATACATCTAATAAAATTAGTTGGCCTGTAATTAATAATTTTTGAGTATTAATTTTAAAATTTTATTATTAAATATATACTATATATGCCAAAATTTCCCAAAAATTGTAAATAATTCAAAAATACAAGGAAATAGTATAATTGAAAGTCCCATAATTTTATAAAAATAAAAATATGATTTTTGTAACATTTGGGAAATATTATGTAATTATTTTTTTTACCAATAAATAATTATTATGTAATTTTTTTATGTGAATTTTGGTGAATTATTTGATGATGGATAATAATATTTGGATGTTTATTTCTGATAAAATTGAGATATTTTAATTTCCAATTATCCAGAATTAAATCTAGATAATTTTGGTATTTTTCTGGTAACTTTTGGATTATCATATGATTAATAATGATTATTTCACGTAATTGTAAAATTACTTCTTTTTTTTAGAATCAGAAATCATCCCACTTCAATCGTTTTTGTGTTTGTACAACCCGAAACTCTTCCGAAAACTCCTTCCTAATCTAATCTGATAATTCTGAACACTTTTCATGTTTTGACTTTTTTGATCCGGGGTACGGTTTGACCTGTACGAGTCCCGGTGTGAAATTTTCGATACGCAAATTATTTTATAGATCGATAAGAATCCGTATTCTCAAAAGGCGAGATATTATTACCTTATTTTCGTAAAAAGTGTTTTATAGGAAGCTCTGTTTTGATAATTATCCAAATCTGGTATTAAAATCGTATCGTCATTTTAGTTACTTAGCGGCTAAGTAACCTATTTTCAGATCCAGTCTATAAATGTAATTATCGAATATTAAATAAATAAAATATGCAATGGTACTATTAGTGATATGTTTCTATATTGTTAATTGGGTTTGATTGGTTGGACGCAAAGGTTACTCTTATAATTAATTATCGAGTTGTATGCATTTAATTCATTTTAAAGTAATTTTATTGAATATTTATTCTTACAAAAATGCTAAAATTGTTTATATTATATGAACTTAAGTACGATTGAGACAAAAATAATTTACAAATAATCGGTTGCCCTATTTTTCAAAATGACGAATATAGGTATTTTCCGAAAATATATACCGAACCGAGTTTCGAAGATGTGATCTACAATGTTATTCTTTTAAAAATACGACATCATATGTTCTTCTCGAGTTTTGAATACGTATGAGCTTCTTCTGTTGTTAGATCATATGAGGTAAAAACGAAAGAAAATTTCTTATATTCCTTACGAATTGTTTCCTTTCTCAAATTATTGATTCCTGATTGAGATAAACAGTGTTATGGTATGACGCTTGGTGGGAATGATGAAGAGTCGGGTGGGACGCCACCTAATCATGTGTTGTATGTCATATAATATGAAAGACTGGCCATCTTGAGTACGAATATGGTTGTCTCATTCTTCACTCATTTTTCATCCTTCAATTTTATGATTTACAAATTCTTCCAATCGGTTGTTGCATTGTTATTCCTTATTCTGTTTTTCAATCAAAATCATGTTCACAAACTCTCCTCTTGCATCGAGTCTGTTCTCTGACGATTACAAAAGAAATAGAATAGTTCCGTGTGATAGGTAAAATTACGTGTCGGAGGAGAATATGATTGCAAGCTGATAAATGATGGACAATTGCAAGCAAGGAAGAATGGACACACCGACAACGTGGTCATGGCAAAGACATCAAATCTGACAATTATTCGTGTTATGAGGATCTCATCAGTAGGGTAGATTACGTTAACGTGATGCACTTCAAATCAAAAGATTTCGACAAGAAATAAATCATTAGTGAATCGTAACGAATAAATTAGTTACAAAATAAGGAAGCAAAGTTGTGTGTGTCAGACAGAGCAAACGAGTATCGGGACGATGATCAAAGATCAAGGAAATTATGAACAATGATTCAGACATGCAATTACTACCTGAAACATCCCTTCGTCGCGGGAAGATATTTATCGTGAAAATTCAAGATGGAAAAGATCTTAAATGTGATCGAACTTCAAACGTGTTCTTCAAGAAATTGTGAAGTTCTCTAACTTGCGTAAATAAGTGATGGTGAATTTAATGCTCATACCCGGGTCAGTGACGAAAGTTTGATACGGGAACATAAGTGGAGATGAAGGAATGGTGATTTGACTGTGGAATCTTTTAAGAAATAATGATCTGACGACTGAGTTTCCACCAGATTGTGACAATAGTAATGAAAACCATACGTGGTTATTAAAAGATAAACAGAATAATTAAGAAAATTAAGGACGTATCATCAAAGATAAAAGATTGGATACGGCATAATTCTTGAAAGTAACTGTACACAATGAGTAACGACAAGAAATAAGTTAAAATACTCGCGAAATAAAATTTTGAGAAACGAGACAAATTTTAAAGTTCACTAATAAAATTTTGTAAGATTCTGAAAGAACTGGAAAGGGAGTGGTTATATTAATCCTTGTTGATTTAAGACCTTAAGTCTCAGTTCAAAAGATATATGATATGCCAAACAGGTGCTGATCAAGATGATAAAATGTGAATTGTGGAAAAATTGATGATTTTGGTTAATGAAAGTGGGTGGATATGAATGTGGATGATCTGGTTGATTGATGATGTCAGCTTGAGTCCGACTGGTAGTCAATGGTATAGGGGAAGTGCTGCCCAAATTTTCAGAAATTACCCTACATTCAAGAATAATGAAGTATATGGTCGTTTTCATCAGTACTCCAAATGATTGTGATCTCGGTTCTTGAGAAAGTTGTTATGACCAAACCGACTTTATATAATTGGTCTTTGATTCCAGTTAGCTAGTCAACACTTAGTTTAAGTGATCAGTTAAATGAGTTAATTGATCAATTTTAACAACTAATGGTTAGTTAAATGGAGATCGATTCCAATTAGATTGAGTTAAGCTCTAACATGATTTTCAGATCCGGAATCAAAGCAATTAGCAATTTAGAGGAAGTAATGACATTAACCGAAATTGGAAATTGAGTAAAAGTAGCGTGATGTTACTGCAAACATGTGCGAGGTTTTATCCAGAAGAGTACGCCCTTTTCAATAAATAAGAGGAACAGAAAGTTATTGGTACAGGTGAATGAGAAGAATATTTCTAAGAACTGAAGGTGTAAGATAAAATGAAGAGACGTTATCATTCATAATGACGTTCCAGGAAGGACTTGAAGGTATACTCATTTCGAATGACGATTGAATGGAAGTTGCTGTAAGACAGCGGAAAGCTCGCAAATTCAAGCATCTAAGGTAAGACGGAGTCTGATGAAGTCCGTATGTGAACTCAAGGAGAAGAGATGTTGACCAACGAGGTAAAGTCAAATACGCGATCCGTGATGAGTTAAGCAAGGCTAAGAAAATAGCTACCGATGAAATTCGATAATTCTGTTAGTAAGAATTTAAATATTATAAATAAAAGCCTTCATTCCAGTGTGAATTCCAGAAATGACCTATCCAATCATAAACAGATTAATATTACTAAGAAAAAAAGAAATTCGTTATGTTTAAAAGAGATAATGAATAATGAGAATGGAGAAATAATAAAGAAAAGAAGTGGAATCAAAAGGATGATAAAGAAATTTTATAAAATAATCCAGGATATATACAAGGTATGAACGTCAGTTGTGCTAGAACTGATTGGAGAATGAAGTGACATGCCGATAATTGAAGATGGGAATTTCATTCAAGGAATGCGTGTAAGCAGAAATGATTAAACGAAGGTATTAATGGCGAACTTCTAAAGAAGAACGTTGCAATGAATCTCATATCGGAATTCTTTAAAATAAAAGTGAAGTCCTGGAGGTTCGAATGAACGATTTACCAAGGTTACCTCAAGGAATGAGGTAAGAAATTCTCGTTGGTTATTGCACAAAGTCAAGTTGGTGTTAAAAGCCCTGTATCATATAACTTAATAGGGATGAAATAATGAGATAAGGAAAACTTCAAAAATGTGGAATAAAAGAATAATGAAATGAAGAGTGTTTTGCGTTGTGCACAATAAGGGGTCATGAGAAAAAGAAGAATGGAGGTATGAAAATTATGCTTCAACCATCAGAAATTGTAAACTTGAGATCGCCCTAAAGGCTGTGTTTAGAGTAAGGTATGGGCAGCATGAGTTCCAGTGATATGATGTACCCGTCATTTCTGAGGGTTAAACGAGCATTGTGTACCCGGAGTATTTGGATAGCGTAATTGTATTTATTGATAACATCCTCGCTAATTCAAGGACTAAGGAAGACCAAGTTAAGCGTTAGAATATATGCCTGCGGAGGGTTGAAAAGTAGCAACTGCATTCTAAGCTTCAAAGGTGTGAATTCTGGTCAGAATAGATTATGAGCTACGGAAGCATGGTTAATTACCAACCAAGCAAGATCTATTTGGAGACAGATGTTTAGGGTAGAAAAGAAAGAGTGAATGTCACTAATATCGTTGGAAAATGGATAAAGGAATTGGAAAAGTTAGGAATTGAAGAATAAGCTTTGATCCGTCTTCTGGGTTATGATGATACTTACTTTGTTGTTAGATATCAAAGGTGGTATTAATACAGATGATTGATGTTGACTTCAGTATGGTACGTTGTGAGCATCAAAGTTCGTATTGGTATCTAATTTGATACGATAACAAAATGAGTATTAGTACCAAGAGACCGGGTTTTAAATGAAGTTCTGATTCATTCCGTTCCAAATTAATCTTCTTTCACTTAGTAAGAGATTCTCATTCGATGAATATACTTGATAGTGATTGAAAAGAAATTGAAGTATACCACAAAGTGGTGGGTTAAATGCAATTGTCGAAATTTTCCTTTACTTTTTAGTTTTTGAAATAGATTTAGAACGTTTCTAAGTATAAGATGCCAGGAACTCAGCATACCGGGCACAGATGGATAGAAAATGCAAGATACCGATTAGAGATTCTTGAATGCGACTGGAAACAGTCATAGGTCAGGCTAACCGAACAGAAGGAGACATGAGCAGTAGAGTAGAGCATTCAGTGAAAATAAAAAGTTCATGAACACGAAGTATTAGAATTAGACTGGAAAAGAAGATTAGCGTGAATTAAGTTAGTCCTTTGAGGCAATGAGATAGATAGAACGATTGTGAATGAGTTGGTCTTGTTGTCACAGGTATCACGAGTTTATAAGACATTCATGTGTGTATAACTACAAAGATTAATTTAACTCCAAATGTATGAAGTAAAGATTGATTTAGGGGTTGCATGAGCAACTGATAGATTTGCTGACGGTAAAAGACCGTTGAGTTGTGATTAAGGTGATGAGAACTGAGAAATTATAAGAAAGATACTTAAAAAATATTATGGTCTGTTCCATAGCATGATTCTGAGGACAAAATCCTTTTAAGGGGGGAAGGATGTAACGTCAGAGAAATATTATATAATTATTTTTTTTATAAATAAATAATTATTATGTGATTTTTTTATGTGAATTTTGGTGAATTATTTGATGATCGATAATAATATTTAGATGTTTATTTCTGATAAAATTGAGACATTTTAATTTCCAATTATCCAGAATTAAATCTAGATAATTTTGGTATTTTTCTAGTAATTTTTGGATTATCATATGATTAATAATGATTATTTCACGTAAATGTAAAATTACTTCTTTTTTTAGAATCAGAAATCATCCCACTTCAATCATTTTTGCGTTTGTACAACCCGAAACTCTTCCGAAAACTCCTTCCTAACCTAATCTGATAATTCTGAACACTTTTCATGTTTTGACTTTTTCGATCCGGGGTACGATTTCATCTGTACGAGTCCCGGCGTAAAATTTTTGATACGCAAATCATTTATAGATCGATAAGAATCCGTATTCTCAAAATGCGAGATATTATTACCTTATTTTCGTATAAAGTGTTTTATAGGAAACTCTGTTTTGATATTTATCCAAATCTGGTATTAAAATCGTATCGTCATTTTAGTTACGTAGCGTCTAAGTAACCTATTTTCGGATCCGGTCTGTAAATATAATTATCCAATATTAAATAAATAAAATATGCAATGGTATTGTTAGTGATGTGTTGCTATATTGTTAATTGGGTTTGATTGGTTGGACGCAAAGGTTACTCTTATAATTAATTATCGAGCTGTATGCATTTAATTCATTTTAAAGTAATTTTATTGCATATTTATTCTTTAAAAAAAATGCTAAAATTGTTTCTAAAAATTATTTTATTGTTCTATAATTTTATTTGTTATTTTTAGGGGTTTATAAAATTTAGAAATCAATATTTTATTAATTATTTAATTTTAAATGATATTCTGATCTCATTTAATTATAAAATCAATATTTAATTCCAAGATGTTTCAAAAATCCTGAAAATTTTATTTTATCAACTTTTAAATATTTCAAGAATTTCAAAATTATCCCGACAATTTTCTGACTTCATTTATCCGGACGTCTGTTCTTTAATTTACAAACTGCGGGTCTGATTTGCGTTTCAAAAAAAATGAAAATGATTTAAAAATAATAATAAATTTTTAAAATTCTAAAATGCTTATATATCATCAGTTTTAAATGTTGTAGGAATTGTGAGGATTATTTTTGAGATTATTTCGATTTGTTCTGTTCGTAAAGTGTATCGTGATTAA